>NC_056736.1:226209255-226349255 GCF_019279795.1 Protopterus annectens | reverse complement strand
ATAGACCACAGTTACATTAAATAAATATGTATCTCCCCATTGATGAGTGTAGTTTAATTACAAGGACATGTTCCTTTAGGGATTCAGGAAAAAAAAAAACTTAAACAATTTTATCAGGTCTCTAAATTAGTGAAAATTCTAGCCAGTAACAAGAGCATGTTATCCCTCACCTCTAAACTTATAAGTACAATGTTACACCAAGATAAAATAGTATTCGCGGACTACTGGAACCAGCATGGACTGAATCTATCAAAGGAACAGAAATTATCTGCCATTAAATCCACTCTTTCTCCCCTTTTAAGAAACTCATTTATACACAATTTATGATTACCAACAACCTACATTTCACACCCGTCCACTTAAATAAATTTAATCCGAATATCTCGACTGCATGCCCCTGCTGCTCCTACCCCCAAGCTGACATCCTACATATAATATGGTTATGTAGATACTCCCACAGTATCTGGTGTTCTCTCAAGGTGCGACTTGACAAAATGGGATATCACAAATCAACCCTCTCGTGGGAGATGGCAGTATTACTTATCACAAATATTAGCACATCAAAATTAAAATCTCACATCTTAATAACCCTCTGTCTACTAGTCAAATTCTACATTGCCAAACATTGGTTGGATCGTACTAAGATGTGATGGAATGGTTTCAGGAACATGGCGATTAAATATATTACTTCACAAAAACTCTTAATAACAAGTCCTCAAAAACACATTTATTTTCAGAAGTTCTGGAATACCTTATTTGAACTTTTATCTGGTAATTAGTATTCTATTGAACTCTGATGATCCAGATTGAAAGGCCCTTTTTATATTTGCTTATTTAACTCTTCCCTTTTCTCATTGCCCAACTGATGTGTGGCTCAGATTACATTTGAATTATTTTCTTCTGCTCGATTCTTTAGATTGTAAATAAAGATAATACTTTGAGTTCATTTGCAGTTTTTACCTGCTTACATATGTGTTTCTCACTTATTGTAACTCAGGGGTGTATCCTCAAGCAGCACTATTGTATATATTGTATATAATTAATATTTATCTGTTCTCCTTTATCTGAATGTTCATTATTAATCTGCAATTGTTTGTGATGTATATGTATTGAAAATCAATAACATTACTATTTGAAAAAAAAAAACAATTTTATTGGATGAAACTTACAGAATAAATAGTATCTAGGGTCTAAAGGGCAAAACATTCAGGAGTACCTTAAACAACTAAGATGCTGCAGAAATTAAAAATCACCACAGATTTTATGGTTCTAGTTCACTCTCGAACAATAGGCATAATTTCTACATCTGGTACTATAATCCTTAGAGAAAATCTCTTATCTTCAAAGCAAGGGTGCCTGTAGGCAGGTACAAGGGGATGCACTTGCACCCCCATGGATCATGGATAGTTCCAGCACTAGGCCCACTGGCTGGCTGGGAGATTAATTTTATTTTAATTAAAAAAAATATGTGTATATATATATAGATATATATATATATATATATATATATATATATATATATATATATATATATATATATATCCTTTGTGTCTGGTTGCACAGATGCAGAAGATGAAAACAGCTGTATCTGTGCAACTGATTGTTTACATTTTTGTCTTCTACACCTGCAGAATTTGAATTCCAGAAGACATTTGGAATGCGGATGAATGGACAAGTTAGAGGTAGGTGTGTACATGTGTATGTTTAAGTGTTTAAGGGGTGTGTGTGTGTGTGTGTGTGTGTGTGTGTGTGTGTGTGTGTGTGTGTGTGTGTGTGTGTGTGTGTGTGTGTGTGTGTGTGTGTGTGTGTGTGTGTGTGTGTTTGTAAGAACTATGCAGTTAAGTAAGGGTGTGTGTGCGTGTGTGTAAGAAGTAGGTAGGTAAAGGTGGGGTGTGTGTTTGTGTAAGAAAAATACAAGTCTGTGTGTGTGTGTGTGTGTGTGTGTGTGTGTGTGTGTGTGTGTGTGTGTGTGTGTGTGTGTGTGCATAAGAGGGAGGTGTGTGTTTAAGAGGGGAGGTAGGAATGTGTGTAAGAGGGAGGTGGGTGGTCATACCTTGCAATTGTCTAGATGTTTGCCTCATATTTTCAGTTTGTTTCTCATAAAATTGTGTTTTTTCTGGCAAATCCTTGAGCACTGAAGTCAGAAAATAATGGCAGACATTTGAGATTTAAACTTCATATATCCTTCTGTAAATGCATACTAATCCAAAACTTGTTGTAATAACAACTTTCTACGGAGGTAGGCGGATGTGCATGTCATACCTCTCACTGTACAGATTTTTGCCTTATATATTTGATCTGTTCCTCATAAAAATTCTGTTTTTTTTGACAAATCACTGGAATGAGCTAAGGATTAAAGTTACTAATTAATGACATGCATTTGTGTTTCAGACTTCATATCCTTCAGAAAATGCATTCTAATACTTCCTGTTATTCTAGCAACTTTCTAAATTTATAAGAGCAATATTTAAAATCTGTCACTTTCTTGTGCAAAGAGATTGGAAGGTGTGGTGTGTGTGTATATGTGTGTGTGTGTGTGTGTGTGTGTGTGTGTTTGTATGAGGGAGGTAAGATATTCCTCAACTGTCCAAGTTTTTGCAGACTGCACACATTTTTGGCCCATATTTTTATCTGTTCCTCCTAAAAAGTATTGAAGTTGCTAAATAATGACATATTTGACCTTTAGACTTCATATCCTTTAGGAAAAATGCATACTAACACAAATCCTGTTATTCTAGCAATTTTCTAAGTTCATGAGAGCAATATTTATAATATGTCCCTAGTTATTTTAGGCTTTGTCCAGATTTCTTGCACCAAGAGGTTGTGTGTGTGTGTGTGTGTGTGTGTGTGTGTGTGTGTGTGTGTGTGTGTGTGTGTGTGTGAGAGAGAGAGAGAGAGAGTGAAATGCTCTAGTTAGAGTTAGCAAGTGGACTTTATTTTTAAGTGCATTTTCAAAGAATTGTGAGCTTCAACAGAAGAGAGGCTTACTGCTGCTCATGCTAAGTCTGTTTAATATGTGCAACTGTTTTGTTTAGCAAATGGTATCACTATTGTGGTAGAGAATTAGAGAAGTAGTGTTAGTAGCACAACAGGTATTGTGTCTTGATGGAAAAGGCTGTAGGTTCTACTCCCACAGCATGTCAATTTGTATTTTAAGGAGTGGGGTGCTGCCATCCTGACTATGTTCTCCTTTTGATGATATGCCTAGTTGCTATGAACCTATTTTTCAGTTTGCCATCCATTCCCTATTGCAGTATACTAGCTTACCGTTTTTTAATGTAATATAGGCAATTTATTCTTTAAGGGCAGCAAACACTGAATTTGTAGATGAAACACTGAAATATAAAGTTGTTTGCTAGAAGCAACCTCTTCATTAGTTTCAGATCTCTTTAATGTGGAGTTATTCAGATGACTTTTACTTCTGCAAAGATTGTGCATATTGACTGATATTGGTGGATTGTATTGACAGAAGTCTGAGTGGCCTTTTATGGTTGAAATGTTCTGAATTGTACAGTTTTGTTATTATTGGTTCATGTGTTTTATTTTATTGCTTACTGGAAAAAAGTTCAAAACTATAAATTTAAAACATGCTCTAACAAGTGGTGTTATATTATACAAGGGATATAATTTAATTATTATATGTTATAATTTAATACAATCAGGGAGGCGAATCAAAGAACTTTTGCATGGTCCTAAAAATGTGTGCAAGGAGCCTATGATTTGAAAACTGCCCAAAGGTAAACTTTACCTGCCAGTGGCCAGACGCATTTTCTTTGAATGTGGGTTTCAGTGCTGTTTCAGTGAATGTGAGTTTCAAAGGCAAAGAAGTTTTAATGTTAAGCCTGTTTTCATTGTAAGACTATATTGCTTTGTTTAGCAAATGTCTGTCAGTGTTTGTGCTATAAAATTTGAATTAAAAGTTGTAAATTAAATCCAAATATCTGTAATCATTGTAGAAGTAAAGCATAAAACACTATGCACATTGACAGGTTTGGAAAGTGTTTATGGCAACTGGGGAGAAAAAGCGAAGGAATGGGACACTGGATTAGCTGTATGGGGGGTGCATTGGGATGGGGTGGGCTCTGGGTTTGCACACCCCATGCAAAAAATCCTGTGGGCTCCCATGCTGCAAACCAGTGATATGAACCACTGATTCTCTCTCTTCTGTCTTTCTCAACACTCTAGAATCATCTGGATCTCTGTGCTGCTTTTACTCTCAGATTAGGATTATCCAAGCCATCTTTATACACACTCTGTCTGCTGCTTTTCTTAATTGTCCAAAATTCTTTACAGTTCTTATTAGACATAAGTGACAACATAAAGGGCTAACACCTTGACTTGTTTATTATATTATTATTTTCACTTTCTTTACCATGAAATTCTGACTGGGATGGAAACCTGTTTTCAGTATTTGCCTGGGGAGAAAGATTCTAAAAAATGCAACAATCAGTATATAGTAAACAGAACAACAAATATATATATACAGTACAGGTGAACATATTTACATGTAAGATACATAGACATAATAGAACATTGTTTTGTGTTTTTTCATAAGGTAAAGAACATAATGTAGTATTGCACAACATTAACTGAAATTACTGCGGTGGTGGTGCTGCGGTAGCATTGTCACCTCACAGTAAGACGCTGTCCTGTTCAATTCTCAGCTAAAGCGTCTTCTGTGTGGAGACATGCGTGAATGGGCATACCTTCACTGAAGGTTGTGCGTCAGAGCTGGCAACTCAGTACGTAAAAATCTACTGCCAATCATTAGTGGACCGGAGTTCCACTGTGGCGACCCCTAACCGGGAAAAGCCGAAAGACACAACAACAACAGTAGCAATTAGAGCAGATGTGAATAAGCAAATGACATGATATAAAATTAATACAAATGGTGGTAAAGCATTTCACCTTCTGAAAATATTCGGAAGATTATATCACACTGCAGCAGACCACATCACTTTCTGGAAATAAGTCTATTTTATTTTATTTTTAAATTTCTCAGAAGTGTTACGAGTTTAATCACCATGCTGATTGTGATACAAAAACTGTTTATTTAGCCCCACAAGGGGCTCAAATATTCTCGACTTGGTCCTCACCAACATGGGTGACCATTGCACCATCACGAGTATAGGACCCTTACTAATTAAATCTGATCACAAATCAGTAACATCTGAAGTAGCTATAACACCTGAACCCATCTTAGATGAAATCAGGCTAAAAAATTTCACCAAAGCTAATTATATCCTCCTAAGGGATGACATAAATAATTACAAGCTCCCGTTCCCACAGATAGCATTGACAGCTATACTAAGGTATACACAAATCCCCTGTACAATCACCTACACAAATATATTGATACTGCTGTACCTGATAGGATCAGAACAAGATCCTCAAGAAAAAACTGCCTCCCTGGTGGACATCTAGCATTAATAACAAACTGCTGAAAATGAAAAAACTGCTAATCCACACCAAACAATCCTGAGTAGACGTGTATCACACACCAGTTGAGTCCAACTAGATCCACAAAAGCAGTATTTATTAAGCTCAAAAATAAGACACTTTTTTGTTAATCCACAATAGTTTAACTTCATCAGATACACACTTCCTTAGAAGCGAGAGTTTAAGTAACCCACTTGTCACACCACATTGTCTACAACCAAAGGTTGTTGGGTATGGCAGCTAACACTCAATCTTGAAGAGTCAAACCAAGATTACAACCATGAGGTGTGGTATGTTTAAATGTAATATGTGTAGGTATTGCAAATATATGGCAGTGGACAGTCCTTTTTAATAAGAGATCAGAAATATAAAATCAGAGGCAAATTTGATTGCCAGAGTAAACAAGTTGTTTATATGGCAATGTGCACACACTGCCTGGCATTTTACATCAGGAAGACTGACACGAAACTGCGGGAGTATGTGTATGAGCATATTTACAGCATAGGTCGAAACAAGATCGAAAATGCCCTAGCGAGACACAGTATGGAGCATCCAGGTCATGACTTTCTATTCAGAGTTATTGACTAATTTTTGAATGATGGGAGAGGGGGACCAGACTCACTTAGTTCAGAAAGAAAGGAACTGCTATGGCAGTTGAGATTAGATTCTTGCCATTACCCTGGAATCACTGAAATTAGTTCCAACATGTGCATTTTAAAACTGAAAAGTTTGAATAGATAAACAGTGGGTACTACTCTCAGTAACTGTGTGGGGCTGTTATAGTGGTACTGTCTTTGGTATTATTTAAAAGGCATTGAATCACACTAACAATTTGTTTTTTAGTCTTGGTTAAAATGTGTGTATCTATAAACACTTGTTATACCAAATTTTAGTGTAACAGTAACATGGTTGCTTGTTTGTTTGAAAAAACAGTACTTGTTTTAAATATTGTATTTGTATTTTAAATATGCATTGTTTATTTCTGTATTTTTGAACTGCAGTGTGTTGCATTAAGTGAATCTTTCACTTGTATGCATTTACATGCATACATTGACACATTTTTATCAAACTGAATATTTTGTTTTGTGTTACAAAATTAGCTTTTGTGCTTCAGAGGGAAGGGTTCCTTTTAGGAGTGTTAGCTGCCGCACCCAACAACCTTTGGTTGTAGACCATGTGGTGTTACAAGTGGGTTATTTAAACTCTTGCTTCTAAGGAAGTGTGTATCTTAGGAAGTTAAACTATTGTGAATTAACGAAAAGTGTCATCACTTTTGAGCTTAATAAATACTGCTTTTGTGGATCTAGTTGGGCTCAACTGGTGTGTGATACTGGTCTACTCGGGATTCTTTGGTGTGGATTTAACATTAATAAGTTATACAACAAGAGGAAAAAGCTGCTGTCTAAGAATAAAAAAGAGAAGTCCCAGCACTGGAAGAACACGTTTGTCTGCTTGAACAAACAAATAAGACAACCTGTAAAATCCTCTAAGGGCAACTTCAAAGACAAATTTAGTAACAATAGCTAAGGATAACCATAAGGCATTCTTCAGCTATGTCCGTAATCTAAAAGGTAGGACCTAGACGTGTGCTGAACTAGCTGTGGAAGGCTTGACACACACCAGTCTTATGGAAATAGCTAATGTATTAGCTGATAGGTTTTGCAAAAAGTTCACCCTTCCCCATCTCCCCAAAACATTACACAATGCATTCCCTCTTCATCTCCCCCACCTTGCATCTCCAAAGAGCAAGTCATTAATTCTCTCTTCATGCCCAAAACCACAGCCTGTACTGGGACTGGATGCATCCCAGATTGTGTTTTAAATGGTCTAAAGCATGAGTTAGCAACTCTATTAGGTACTCTCTTCAAGCACAGCCTGAATACTGGTTTTGTTGATGCTAAATGGAAAACAGCAACTGTCAACCCCCTTCATTAGAGGGGTACAGCAACAGACCCTGGGAACTGCAGAACCATAAGCTTAACTATAATTATCTGTACGACCATGAAACAAATTACCACAGATCTTATAAATAAGGATATAGATTATCTACAAACTCTTGATCCAACACAGTTTGGTTTTGTCAACGGCAGGTCATCTCTATTAAACCTGGTGCACTTCCTTTGAAAATGTCAACAGAACCATAGACAAAGGCAAAGCTCTGCATACAGCCTATCTTGACTTAGCCAAGGCCTTTGACACAATCCCACATTTGGGCATCATTGATAAACTATCCCAGTTAAATATCAACCCTTATTTCATCAGGTGGGTTGCTAACTGGCTCACCGACAGATCACACTCAGTCAGAGTTAGGGACTTTACCTGAACCAGCAGACCTGTCACCAGTGGGGTTCCATAGGGGTCAGTGTTGAGCCCCCTATTGTTTGGAATATATATCTCAGAAGTTCAGGCCAAAGCAGAGGGGCTGTGGCTAAGTTTTCTGATGACTGCAAATTAGGTGCAATCATTGAATCCCAAAACAATGTCAATACAGTTCAAGAGGAACTTACACAAACCAGTGATTGGTGCCAAAGCCATGGACTCAAACTCAGTGCTAAAAAATGCATTATCATCCCCTTTGGTAAAATGATATCCCTGCAGACTATCATATAAATAATAATACCCTAGTAACAACTCAATAGTAAGAGACTTTGGAACGCAAGTTGACTGCACCCTAAACTTTGACCACCATGTGTCTACTGCGGTAAGCAAAGCATTCTACACCACATTCCTCATTTGCAAAGTCATTGCCTCAAGAGCAAAACAGGTCATAACTTCCCTATACTCAACCCTCATCATGCCGATAATTGAGTACAGTGCTCCCTTTGGTATGTACCTTACCAGGCACCTGCAGCAACTTGAGAGACCTCAGAGATTTTTAACCAAGAAAACTCAGGGTTTCCAACACATGTCATACATGGACAGAGTGAAGTCACTGTCACTGTACTCACTAAAGTACAGACTTCTTAGAGAGGACGTATACTTGGCCTACAGAGTAATCTCGGATCCAAATCTAATGGAAATGCTGCCCATTTAAATGGGCCAAGGGTCACCCACTCCAGGGACCTTAACCTGGCCTGCGACATTAATAGGACCTGCTGGATTGACAGATATGTCTCTCAGAGGGTGACACTCCTCTGGAATAGGCTACCAAGTCACATCAAAGAGAGTCCATCTATGACCCGGATTAAGCACAGCCTGGATGGCTGGATGGGAAACCGTAAATTCCTGACAGGGATTTCACCTATGACCCACCTAGATATGGACAGTCATTACTAACTAAGGTCTCGAGTTTTGACAAGATCCTTTATATTGGGTTTCTCTAGTATTATATTCAGTACACATGGCTAGGCTTATAAAGACCTTCAGGATAATAGCCCAGTAACCACCTATGAACCTACGTCCCTCATTCTGTCTAGGTAAAACTAGAAGGCAGAATATGAATGGATAAGTGGGATTAGGACCGATCACAGCCTTGGATTGAATGCTGGAGTAAATATAAAATGTATTCTGAAATCTGAACTTTTAAAGGAAGTGAAATCTGCCCTAGGGCACACACACACACACACACACACACACACACACACACACACACACACACACACACACACACACACACACACACGCACATGCACACGCACACACACACACACACACAAATTTAGTTATGTACTTTAATGATATATATTTTAAAAACTATGTGTTTAAAATGAGGATTTTTAACCTATAAAAACATGTTCTTGAAATCATGTGATTTTTGGTTTGTTTAAACAACAGGGTATTAAGATTGTTGTAAACTTGACAAAGCTGTTTGAATAAAGTTTTCTGCGGTAACCCTGTAGGTATTTTTGCTTAGTGGATATACATTTTTTGTACTGGACTGGTTGTTATCCAGTAGTGGTCTCTTTTTCTTCTTTCTAAATTTTTAAGTTTCATAGGTACTTACTAGTTTATTGACCACAAGGGCTTAGCCATGCATCCTAAATCTGTGACAAGTTCTGGTACCCTTGATAACTGTAAGCAGGGGCTTTGGAGGTGAAACACTTACAGACAGGGGCCTGGGAGATGAACCATTTACAGGTTGCCTATGTCCATTAGAGACATAGGTGCTAAACCAGGGATGAATTTCCTGTTCCATATCCAATTGTTCCAGTTACACTTGAATTGGATTAGAGAGGAACTCTGCTTCACATAGATGGGGAGCCTGTTCCAGAGAATGGGTAGTTTCTGGGACACATAGCTGTCTCTCCAGCAGGTCAAATTTATATCACAGGCAAGGTTTAAGTGTTTAGAATGGGTAATCCTGGTGCATTTTGCTTTCTGGGTATGCAGAAGGTCTAGCAGAGTGGGGTCTGAAAATGCCTTGTATGACAGGCATAGATCTTTCAAGAGCCTGTAGGAGACAGAATACAGGGATAGGTCCTTGAGGTGGTTTGCATAGGATGTTACTTACTCCCTGTATTGTTTTAGTGAGGAACCTCTGTGAACATTCCAGTTGTTGGATATGCCTGGTTAGGTACATACCAAGGGGGGAATTCTACTCAATGATAGGTCTGATGAATGCCAAATACAGTGGAACAATGACTTCCTTGGTCCTAAATGCTTTACCTTTGTTTATAAGTTCCACAGCATGGAATGATTTCCTCACTACTGTAGACACGTGATGATCAAATGATAGATTACTGTCTATGTGCGTCCCGAAGTCCCTGACTACTGGGTCAACTCTTAGGGGTGTGTTGTCAATATGATAGTTATCAAGAGTGAATGACTTCCTGAATGATGCTGTTATGCATTTCTTGTCAGATAGTTTGAGCCCATGTATCTGGCACCATCTGTTTGTGTCAGCCCTTCCTGGAGATCATTTATATTGGTGGGTGATTCAATGACAGCTCCTAATTTGCAGTTATCTGTAAATTTAGACAGCTAGAGAACATTGACTTTGGCCATGAATTCAGAGAATTAAATGCCAAAATGGAGCAGTCCCAGGACTGATCCCCGAGGGACTCCACTTTTGACTGACCTCTTTGTAGAGGTGGACTCCCCAGTTTTAACTTCCTGGGTCCTGTCTATGAGCCAGCTAGCTATCCACTGGGTGACATAAGAATTTGTACCTATCCTCTTAAGTTTTTCAAAAATGACCAAGTGGGGAAAATGGTCTCTTGAATGAATGTCAACCAAGTGAACATTAACACACACACACAAAAACACACACACACACACACACACACACACACACACACACACACACACACACACACACACACACACACACACACACACACACACACACACACACACACACAAAATTGCCATGCCACAAGTCTGTGATGAGTTTTATGAAGCAGGGTGCATTGAGCTGAGACTAAGGAAGATCAAGTAAGGGTCATAGCACAAAGGGAGAATCTTGAAGGTGATTAACTAATGATATTACTTATTTATTTTTTTTTATTTTATTTTACATTTGTTTACAGGGAAAGTATGAACAGACAAAAATCCTTTTTCAGTGGAGCTCAGGTAGAAAAGTTGCACATTTAACAAGTAATGATTATAATTACAAATACAAGTTTTATATATATATATATATATATATATATATATATATATATATATATATATATACATGGCATGACATTTGTCACACAAAAATATAGATATTAACTGCATAACATTGGATAAAAATACATTCATGCAAATAAACTTAATAGCATTGTTGCATAGTCTAGTACAGGAACTGAGAGAATTAATCATAAATAAAGTGAGGAACTCTGTCAGGAAATGAGTGACTTATAGAATATAAACCAAATATTATTAATAGCAAATGGCGGCCGATCAATTTTCATAGATATACTACATTGACTGTTAGCCTGTAGGAGGAGATACATAGATGACAGATATTCTGACATAATCAAAACTTGAGAATAATTTTACTATAGTAACAGGAAATGAGCAGAAGTATGTTGAAAGGTTAGAAGTGGTCTGGTTTATGTGAAATAGGGCATTGCATTACAATTCTTGTCCTATCCAGGACTGGTACAGGAGCATGGCCATGTATTGGTTAAGTGAGATTTAGGAGTTAATTTAAAGCAAGATAAGTTGGTAGTAGATGTTAATTCTGATTGTAAGCTATTCAAGATTTTAGCCGTGTAGCCTGAGAAAAGGGAGTTGCCTGATTTATTGTTTGCTTTGGTAACATATAACAGGGATTTGCTACTTCAGTGAATTACAAATTTGTTAGAGTAAGGATTTAATATGTTTTGAAGTGCTGATGTTTTTTCATGTTGGTGCAGGATCTTATGTGCCAAGAACAATTGGTGATAACTTATTAATTGATAGACTTCTAGCCAATTCAGTTGTTTGAGGGCTATGCAATGATCTGTCCTAGAGCTGGTGTCAGTAGTAAATTTTGTAATTTTGTTATAGCAGGATTCAGATTTGCCTAAATCTGATTTCCTAAGGTTTGTGAGAATTGGCGACACATAGAGAACGGTTGAGATGATGTGTTCTAGCTATAGTGGCTTTTGTGTTACTAGTGAAATATTTTTTATTTCTATAAAGTGTACCTAGTTTTTTGTATACTTTCTTAATGGCTTGTGCAATATGGATATAACATTTCAAACTACTATCAATTTGTACACCTAAAAGTTTTGTGTGTTATATGGGAGAGCTGCTGGTGTTATTTAGGGATGAAATGTTAAAGAAGGTGGGAAGGGTAATGTTTGTAGTAGGGTAGAAAAGCATAAGCCTGGTTTTGTTGGGGTTAAAACTAAGTTGAGAATTAGTTAGCCAACCTTCTACTGCAGTGAAAGATTGTTGAGTTATTGATTGTAGATGGTGCAGAGAAGAAGCTGGACATATCGGTGTAAAACCACCAGTGCACTGTACAAGAGATGCATGAAGGGCTGATGTATGGAGATTGTTAGTAAAGAGAGTAAATAGTAGGAGACCTGGGATAGAACCTTGGGGAACTCCTAAAGTGATGAGTAGTAGAGAAGAAAGGGTTTATTGCCATTGAACTGCCTGCTGACAGTCTGCTAAATAGTTTTAGAACCAAGACTGAGTAGAGTGGTTTAAGATGAATTCAATAAGAACATTTAGGAGCTTGCTATAAGACACCATATCAAAAGTCTTAAAAATGTCAAGAAAAACAGCAGAGACAAATTTGTCATAATTTTTGTGGTGGTTGATGTGTCAGTGAAGGTCATAAGGGCAGATGTGGAACTGTGGAAGGGTCGGAACAAATGTTGGTACTGGATAGTAATTTTTTAGGAAGAATAAGTCCATAATTTGTGTATGTATGCATGTGGTATCATTGATATGGTCAGTAGTATAGCAATTGGCCAATAATTGGATAGTTCTGTCAACTTGCCTGCTTTGTGTAAAGGAATAATATATGAAATTTTCCAAATTGAAAGAGCTAATTGCTCAGTGATGGAATGGTTAATGAGGATGGATATAGGGAAGCAGACAGCATCAGCTGTAATTCTAAGATATTCTGCAGGAAGTTTATCCATAGCTAGAGTAGTGGGTTTCAGGTTTTTAGTAGTTTTTTTATTGTGTTGGTAGATACTGGTTATAAGGAGAAGGAGTTCTTATTTTTGGCAGAAGTAAGATTAATAGGAGTGATGGTAGCAGAGGTGTACTTGGAGAGAGCTAGAGTTGTTTCAGTAAAGTATTTGTAGAATTGAGTAGCTGTACTGTCTAAGTTGTTAGTGGAAGATGGAGTGGGTATGCTAGGATTGCCTGGTAGGAAGGTCTTCATAACTGCTCTCCAGATTTCTTGTGGGTTGTTATGGTGTTTGTTTTGGATAGTAAAGCAAAAATTTGTTTTGTCCTGTTGATTAGACTTTTTGCCTTGTTTCTTGTGCTCCTGATATACCTTTTTGTTAGAGATTTAGTGATGTGCCATTTACTCCAAGCTCTACCTCTATTTTTTAAGAGACCGCAGTTTCTTTTGTTAGCCATGCAGGACGTTTGGATTTTATTCTAATAGTGAATAAGTGAAACCCAATTGCAAATCTTTAGAGTGGCTATGAATTCTTGGGAGTTAAAGTTAATGTTGTTTCGGATAGGATGGTAAGTGGTAAGTTTAGAAGGGTTTATTCTGTGTCTAATTAAGTAGTTGGAAAGGTGATCACCAAGGGAATCTGGTAGAGAACCAGAATGATAAGAGGGATCAAGTCTATTTGTTGATATCCAGTCTAAGGTGGACTGCCTATTAGATGATTTCTCTTTCCTGGTAGGGACTTGAATAGTTTGGGTGAAACCATGGAGGGTGATGTGGTTGGTGGGATGATTGGAATTACAGGTGATCCAGTCCATGTTGAAGTCACCCAGGATTATTGTCTCTTAGGGCATTGCCTTGGAGGACCAGTCCAAAATATTTTTTAGTGTGGAAATGTTCTGACCTGGAGGGATATAGCATCCTAAGATATTTATATGTTTTTTAGCATTAAAGTTTTAAATGTGCAAAAATTATTTCTTTGTTATCAAAATTTGGGGCATTAAGTTCTTTTTAATAGAATAACTATTCCTCAACCCCTTTTGGCCGTTCGGTCTTGTCTTAGTATATTATATTCCAGGGATAGAATTTTGTTGTTAGATATATCTGGTTTAACCAAATTTCTGTGATTAAAGCAATATCTGAGGAATATAAGGAAAGAGCTGCATGTAGCTCATTGATTTTGTTTGTAATACTTCTGATGTTAATGTTTAATATTAAGAGATTTGATGATTTTCTAGGGAAATAGATATATCTAAAAACAAGATCCTATGTAACTGCTTAGAGGAAAAGACATTTAGAAAGAGAGTTGAGGCTGTCAGAGATAGATGAGATTTTATTCAGGGAGAGAGGTACAGTGACAGCTCCAGATATTCCGGAAATATGGTTTCAGTGAGGAATTGAACAGGTTGGGCTTGCTGACCCATTAGACTTAGATGAGTAGGGAGTTCCAGATTTTAGCAATAGAGCTCAAATAGAGGGGGTCACTATGGGAGCTATGGGAGTGAGTGATCTGGGTCAGGCATTTATAAGGGAGTAAAGTTTTCAAGTGGGAGTTTACAGCTGAAGAAAATTCTTAAGAGATGGGGAGATGATTGGGACATATAAAATTGAATGTACTATTTTGAGATCATGATAGTTGATGTAATGTGGGTATTTGACCTAAGTGATCTGTTTTTGGCAGGGCAGTGGTAGATTCTGTCATTTACACTAGTGGAGAAGTTATTTAATTGTAGCACTGCTCAAGGTTTACAGACTGGGTTGAATGAAAATTTGTAAAGATGGGGACAACATATAAGACTATAGGAAGTAAGAAGGCATTTGCTGTCTTTTATGAGAGCACTCTGTTAGGTAGGATTTTTTCCTGCAGAACTTGATTTTGGTTGCTTTCTTGACTACCTGTTGAGCATAGAGGTCAACTTTTAGATTCTCATCAAAGGCAACACCTAGAAGTTTTTGTGGGAAACAAATTCAATGGTGGTGTTATTCCTAGAAAGAACAAACTTTCACATTAATATAATGCATTGGAACAGACTTTCAAACATTAAAAGAGCCCTTTTTAGATTTTGCTGATATGAACCACCACTTTATTTTACAATTGGTGGAGAGGACACACAGCCTAGGTCAATAGTGAATATTTTCTTTGTGCTGCTAAGGCCAGACTTCACTAAGGTAAATATTTTTAGTTATTTATATTTGCATACATTTATAGTGTAGTTTGTTTGTTTTTTTACCAATATTTGTAGCGACAATGGGCTTTATTGAAGAACCACAACTCCTGGCCCTTATCTGTAATAGCGCCACTGATGTAAATCAGAACACCACAGCTCCATTGACCATCAAATATATTGGTGATAGCGGTGTGGATTTAAAATCTGTACATTTGGCCATGACAGATGGCACATAAGTCAGTATGTAGGTACAGAATCCCTATACCTCATCTTCTAGGCTCGCATCAAAAAAAATGATTCTTAAAATGTCTTACAAAGTACATTAAAATGATAGCAAAGACAGAGTAGAGTGCTACAGGCTGTCAGAAAAATGTGAGAAACAACACAAACCAAAGCAAAAACATACAGAATTGAAGAACAGGTAACCTGAACTTATCATTTAAAACGACTATCCAAGCTACTAAGGCTCCATTCAATAAAAACGTCTAGTTTCTCTCTTGAGCCTGTATCTTTACTAGCATATCTGTGAACTCAATTTATTTTTCTTTTTTTTTTCTCAGCCTGTCTTCTCCCTGTTTGCTGCACTTCTATACCACCAGACAATGGTCTTGATGAACTGACTGCAGCCATAGAGAAGCCATAGGATGAGTCTTTTGCAGAGCATCAATTGTTTTTCAATATTTTCATCTATCATATGTATCATCTTCATTCAGATATTGATGGAACCATCTGACATCAGTCTAACATGTTTGATCATACTGTGACTGTCCCTTCCACATCATCCAAGCTCAACACAGAGTCTGTTGAACAGTACCTTTTCCACAGATGGGATTTACTGCCACCAGTGATATTTTTCACAGCCCTTCTCGATTTTGCAGAGTGTAAGCAGACATGTTTTTACTTGATCTATGTCAGTACCTGCCAGCTGGTGGATTATGCCCCACATCTTGCATAGACTGGAAAATCTGCCTGATGTAAGAGGGTGCCATATTCTTTGTTAATAGACTCTTAAGTTGTTAAGAAACCCAGGAAAACAAAACTTTGGAGCAACCTCAAGAATACAATTACATTTCAGAGTGTATATATATATATATATATATATATATATATATATATATGAATACACTACTAGCTGCCATAACACATTGTATAAGATTCTATATACTACTGTTACATGTCTTGTACTGATTTATATTTCATCACATTTAAGTTTTGACCTTTGATGCTTTGTATTACTCCATTTATGACCATCTTCTTCTTTATTCGCGGTGGTGCAGCAGTTAACATTATCACCTCACAGCAAGAGGTTCTTCTGTTCGATTCTCTGCGGAGTGCCTTCTGTGTGGAGTCTGCATGTCCTCCCTGTGGTTAAGTGATGCATAAAGACATGCAGGTAGGAGCGTGCATGAATAGGTGTGCCTTGTTTGAAGGTTGGTCATCAGGCTGGCAACTCGGCACCTTAAAAAAAAAAAAAAATCCACTGCCAATCATTAGCGGACCAGAGTTCAGCTGTGGTGACCCCTAACTGGGAAAAGCTGAAAGACGTTACTTTTTCTTCTTTATTCTTATTTAGTTTGTCTACTTACTAACTGGAGCTTTTCTCCTTCTTGTATTGATTTGTATGTAATCACATTTAAATTTAGGACCTTTATGTCTTGTATTCCTCTATGTATAATTACTAACTGGAGCTTTTCTCCCCGGGCCTCCACTGAAAAAGGACATGTGTCCAGTCGGACCTTACCGGTAAACAAATGTAAAATAAATAAAATTAAATAATATCTATCTATCCATCCATCTATCTATTTGTCTATCTTTCTATCTATCTATCTGTATGTATAAAATAAGAAAGTGGTCCCTTCTAATTTTATTACCTATGACTCTAAATTTAGTGAGACCCTAAATATAATGCAAGAGAATGGAGTGGTCCCTCAACTCAGTCTCATTACAAATGTGAGACTTCAAAAAGACAGACATCAGAATGACACCCCTAGGTTGTGACATTTTAGTATGTTGTTAATTTAAATTGAGAAAATGCTGACATCATAGCTGTAGTTTTTAGTTGGACATACCACTTATTCCATCCCCATATGGAGTTTCTCCACTAGGTAGAAAGCCCAAATCAAGATATCGCTAGCTCAATAGTGGTCTTCAAGAGAGACCATATGCCTAAATATGTGGCTAACTACCCCTCGACGAAAAATCTAGTGCTGTGAATTGAATTGCAATGTGTGTTTTGGCATCCACCATGCACTTCATAAGAACATTATCCTGCTTGTTCCCAGATGAAGTACACAGTTTCGCATAGGATGATCTTAAAGAGAGACTTAGGGCGTGAAGTTCTACTTATTCCATTGAGGATCATATTATGATTGGACACATGTGTGGAGGGGTCTAAAAGGGGCATAAACTGTCATAGTCATATGGTGGTACTCCTGGCTCTGCCTTCTCTCACTGGGGGGGCATTTGAAGGCTTTCTTCTGTTTAGAATAATCTGTGGAGGCTATTGTTGATGAGAAACCCAGAGCCATAGCTGGAAGTTTGTCTATTTTTTAACAAATGCCATCTACTGGCTTCCTACAAGGACATTTGCCAATGGCCAATGTCTGCATTGTTTTCAAGACTGCGCTGAGTAGATCCTAAGAAGTCAGATGAAATTTGACTCTCATTATTATCAGAAATGGATATTTATGATCAGGGCAAGATATTACCACTACTCACCATTTATTCTAAATATCACTACCAATGCAGGAGTAATGGACATGAGAGACAAAGGCTATAATTTCACATTCTTTTCCTCATCACTGCCTGTTTCTGTATGATCCAAATATCTCTTCATGTCAGATAGTGGTGGCAAAGAAGGATGAGTCGATGATCCATGAAAAAATAGTCATTTGTGAATTCATTAAAAAAAAACAAGGACTACATTATTATTCTAGGTTTTTGTTTAGTTCTAAGGAAGATAAACCTAAGGTCCATATTACATTTAACAGGACTAAATACCTATATCCTCTAAGAATACATAAATATTGTGAATCTTCTTTTTTCCATCTGCAATCCATTGGAGACTAGCTGTGCCAAGGCATTTATATGTACATATAGTTCATGAAACAGTCAATAAGACAGACATCCTGTGCTTTTGAATAAACACTAGTTACCATACCTCTCAACCTGGAAACATCAAAAATCTGGACAAAGGCCCATGAAAATAGGTACAAATCTGTATGCTGATTAACATAAAATTTGCATACATAATTATGCAATGCCGTCCACTCCTGTGGAATTGTGGGATACCAATTTTTAAATACAAACTGAACAGACAACCAAAATATGATAATGAAACACAAAATAAGCAGAACAATAATGTTTTATTTATATTAATATTTGAACTTGTGCAAAACTAAAATACAATTTTCTTTTATAAAAATAAAATGAACTGCGGCTGGCAGTCTGTGAGATATGAGATACAAAATTTTGCATTGCATCACATGTCAGTAATGGATAAACTGAAATTAAAATCATCAGAAGTCAGAAGGTACAGATACAGCTCCACACAATTAATTTAGTTATGGACTGCAAATATTATGGCTTTGCCTCATCTCAATCTGTTACAGCAAGAAATCTAGACAAAGCCACAAATAATATAGGCGACCAAACAAAGGCACAGAAATACAGTGACACTTTTAAACACTGCTCTATCAAACAGACTGTGCTGTGGACAGAACAATAGATTTTCCATAGCATAGAATGAATTTTCAGAAAGATCGAGTCTGAAAATCAAATGCAATGTCTGCTGCCTGCCATTATTTTCTGACTTCTGTTCAGTCCTCAGAGATCTACCATTGCCAGTGATTTGCCAGAAAACTACAACTTTATGAGAAACGGACTCATAGCAAAAAGCCAAAAGCATAATTTTTTTCTGTAGTTTCAAATATGTGCAAGCACCAAAATGAAACATTTCCCCAGACCCCCACTAATCCCTTCAACAGTATGTTTGCAAGTATGCACAAACACCAAAATGAAACATTTCCCCCAGCGATCCATCCCTTCAGTAGCTTCCAAGTATGCACATGCACCAAAATAAAACATTTCCCCCAGCGATCCATCCCCTCAGTAGTTTCCAAATGCAGCTCAAAACAGGGCTTAAAAGCAGGACTTCAAGTAAAGGATTGCAGCAGACTAAAAGTTCAGGAAGTGGGCTTACATCTTGGTGTTTGTCAGTTAATTTTCTTTCTGTTTTTGCATTGATTTATACCAGCTCTATTTTTGTACTTACACCATTTACCAGGAAAAACCTTGGCATATTTTCTTATATATGGTGCATTAATGAAGTACAGAAATAACTTAAGTACTCAGCTACTTGGGTGATGGATGAACCTGTAAGGCTATGAAGCTTGGATTCCAGAATGTCTATGCCACTTATTTAGCTTATAAACTGTATGTGCTCGTCTCAGTGAGTTTACAAAGAATGAAATAAATTCATAACACTGCTGCAGTAGTATAGGCTTTCACTCACTCAACCTACAAAAAATGCTGCATTGCATTTTTGCACTCAGTTCTTTTTTTTTAATTAATACTTTCATTTACATATGGTACGGTACCTGAAGGAGCCCGGGGAAGAATTGGGTCCGGTGTTTCCTGGTGCAGCTGCTGGCACTGGTGATATATTTTCATCTTTTGAGTTTCCAACTTGGATTTCTTCAGTGCACTGACTGTCTCTGTCACTCTGCAGTCTGTCTGCTCTGCACTAATTAGTTAACTACATACCGTCCATGAACGAATGAATGAAACAGGAATGGCTTACTTGCCTAGTTGCCTGCACGTGTACTTGTTGGGAACATAAACAGCAAATGCAGTCAGTAGTATACACCCCCTCAAGCCCAGCCATATTCCAACAAGCTGGCGGTCCACTCATGATGCTTACATCATCGCACATGACCTGCACGTGACGACATCAGCAAAATAAAAAAAAAAGACCTGAAAATTCAGAAATTAAAGGGACCACTTGGTAATTCATGGCACCCCAATATTTTGACCTCAAAACTGGTAAATACCAAAGAATTCAGTACAGTTGAGAGGTATAGTTGTTACCAATTCAGACTCTGCCTTGATGCTGCTCACAAAATGCATGCCAGCAGTTGTTAACTTCGATGTGCGTGCAATAAATTGTTCTCCTACTTGGTTTCTAGGCTTCCAGTGACCAAACATCATGTCATTCTTATCTGTTAGAAGGATACTATTTCATAACTTTTACTCGCAAGACATCACTGTCATCTTTGTAAAGTCTCACACAATGTTATTCCAACTCACAACATTCATAGGTTGTCCCCAAATACCAAGAAATACCAGACATTTTTTTATAGCTATTAAGATAATGAAGCATCCTTTCCAGAGTCTAACTTCTACTATTAAATGAAATTCATTTTACCAGCCTATTCCTCTAAGCTGTGGAGAAATAGCCTCAGTTTTGATGGTGTCAAATGTGAAATTCTGCATGACTGTACTACAAAAGATCATCAAAGTTCAATTTTCCTAGAAATTAGACCTATTGGATGTACTGATGAAGATACCTGCATACTGCATGCAGCATATAGCAAAAGGCATTTGTGGATGGCTTGACTTAATCCTTTAAATATGAAACACTTTATGTTTCCCCTCACAAATCTATACTAAAAATGACATACTTCCTACCTGGAATGGGATGACAGAATTGCTGCTGCCATGCAGTACAAATACTTCGGTAATTTCACAAATCCAAACTCCACCTCAGTATATTAGGGAGGACTACAGTTCTTTTTTCCCCTCCAAATTCTGCAAGAGTTGACTTCACAAGGCTACATCAGCATCCATTTTGACAATAAGGGAGAGATGTGATTCATCAACAATCTGTGGGGAATGCAGTCCTGTCCACTTCAGCAGAGGTTCCAAGATAGCATGGCAGTGGACTGTAAAGTCCATACAAATTTTGTCAATTGCTTTCTTGGCAGAATAAGCAAATGCATACTGATTACTCACGAGTGGTCCCAGATTCACTATGATAGTTAGAATGATAATAAGAATGTCAGGTCACTCCCATGAGCATCTTATCTCACTCACAAACAGGTATCGTAGATATATTGTCTGTGACTTGTCACCAATGACAAGATAAAAAAATGTATTGACATAGACTTGGCCGATCGTTCTTTCCTATGTTTTTCCCTGTGTCATTTTAAGATGAAGTTCATTGCTAAAGCCAAAGAATCAAAGGTAGTAGTGATATAGTTTGACCCATACTATGCCAGACAGATTTTGTTTTTCATACTTTAGCAGGTTTGCCTACCCTCTCTAATACGACTTTCACATCACAAATACTTACTGACACACCTTGTTCTGTGATATACCATCCGAATCTACACTCTCCCAGAATCTAAGACTGTATACTCCAGTTCCAATGGTGGCTAGGGCTGTGGAATTCTTGTTTAAAGTAGATTCTGTCATTCCTTTATGAATGGTTCTTTTCATGCACAAGGCTTATAGAGGTAAATTGAAAAGAATTTCAGTTTGGATTTTTTACCAGGGACTTGGTCACTTTTCTATACTGACATCCATATTTACTTTATACCTTTGAACCTTTCTCATGTTAGCCTTAGATATTTCTCCAACAAAATGCGTTTAGCTGTTTTTTTTTTTTTTCTGATAACAGAAGTGTTCAAGAATCTAACACCTTGCTTACCCTTAAAGTCTGAAAGGCCTTTGTCTTTTGTACTTTTCTCCTTCAGCTTCAGGTTAGAGGCTGCATTGTCCCAGGGGAAATCGGATTTAATTTTTCAGAAATTAATCTACATCCTTATAGACCCAAAGGTTCTATAAATCTACACTTTTGACACAAAACATTGATTTTAGATGAAGTTATACCGAATAGCCATTTTTCTGAGTAACAAATCGAGTTTGTGGTGCTTCCTTTCATGGTATTTCATAATGACAGAGTTGCATTGCACTGCATAGCAATCCTGCCTTCAAGCCATTGCTGCCTCTAGAAATTCATTCACCAGCTTTTTCACAGAGTTCTGTAAACAAGTAGAATATTGTATTTGTTCAGCTACCTGCTTGTAGCACAGGTACTGTGTGTAAAGGACAAGGCTCACATATTACATATTATAAGATTCATTTGCTGAGGGCCACAAACACAAAAGTGTTGATTCCGTAATACCCTTCATTGTGATTTTCATGTTGTATTGTGTTCACTTATGACAAATTTTCCAAAGCACTGCAGGGATGCACTAAAGAAAATCCCACTGGATGTCTACATCTAGTGTATGTTCCTGAAATGCCTCTTTTGGATATTATGTCTGCACCCAGACTCTTGTTTTCCCTGAGCAGGCTACACATTACCAGCTAAAACTGACATCAAAGTTGAGATCTTTTGGGGGCAGACCCTAGATAGCCAACTGAGAGCAGTGAATTTTGAGAGCTCCACAAACTAGTGTAATAATATAGGAACATTTTATTATTTTCAAGTTTAAAATGTCAGAAATCTATAGATAGTCTACTAAAGAGCATAGATATCAATTTTGGTGGAGATATACAACAATTTTCCTGTCAAGTAACTTGGAAATATATTGTGTCATGAATATGAACAACTCAAGGAATTCCCATCCAGATGCTGCTTTGAAAAAGTAACTGAAATTGATGACATCTACCTTACAGGAATTATCTTTGAAGATGCATGGCTTTAAAAATGACTTAGAAACCTCAAATAATTCTCAAAAACAGACTGATACTCTTAAGGAACTATTACAGCAACACCTTACAAAAATAACAAATATAGAGACGTCTTTAAATGACATTGAAGGGAGATTCAAAGAGTAAGAATTCCAAAAAAGAATTTGTGCTTACACAGAATACATGGCTGCTTAACAAAATAGATGACTTAGAAAACAGGGAAAGAAGAAACAGCATAAGGATCTTTGGTCTGCCTGAAAACATTGAAGGAGAAGACATTATTTCATTCTTAACAACCAGGATTCCTGAATCTTTAGACTTGAAAGAGGGATTTTCTTTTGGAATTGAAAGGGCGCATAGAGCACTGAGGAAACTTGCTTCTAACTCAATAAAAATTCTCCACCTAGATCCATAGTTATAAAATTTCTTTCATTTCTGGACAAGGAACTAATATTAAAATCTGCTTGGAGAAAATCACCCTTAAAATACAATCAAAGCTTGATAAGGTTTGGCAATGATTATTCTTCCAAAATACTAGAACAAAGGAAAAAAGTCTGGCCAATAAAACTGTTGAAATAAAACAACATTAAAGCACAGCTGGCCTTTTCAGCCAACATAAAAATACTTTTTTCCAATGAGAAGAGAACCTTTAATGACTTAGAAGAAGCTACTATATTCATCAAAAATAACAACATAGTGTCTATTCCAGAAGCAATGGAATAGATGGCCCCTACTCTTAAAAAAATAAAAGATACAAATCCTTGTACTGATGCTAGGAAGAAGAAAGAAAAATAATCGGATTCCAAGATACCTGTCTCAAAAAAATAACTCTTACAACTACATCTCTCAAAGTA
Organism: Protopterus annectens; assembly: GCF_019279795.1. NCBI lineage: Eukaryota > Metazoa > Chordata > Ceratodontiformes > Protopteridae > Protopterus > Protopterus annectens. The sequence goes on along the minus strand of NC_056736.1, from coordinate 226,325,598 downwards.
TCAACTGCTATGGCACATCACTTGTCATCTGTTATTATTTAAAAAAAAAAAAGAGGGTTTCTTAAACAACCGAGAAACAGCAATGATTTATTCAGAATGTTCAAGAGTCCAATAATTTTTCACAAACAAAGGTAGGTCAAGATGGGTTACTAATTACATTATATATAAGCCAAACAAAGCAACATATACTACAGACATAGACATTTATATTCCCCTACTTGAACTCAATGAATACTTATCTTGTTCATTTTTCATTGCTTTTACTTATAATAATCTAAGTAATTAACTAACTAATTCAACAAGGTAACATTCATTAGAGTTTAGACTCAAATGGAACAAATTAACATCATATATAATATCAGTAACAGTAAAGTGTTTTGAAAAAAAAATGCTGCCATGGAGACTAATGCCTTCTTCAGTTAAAGTATGATTTAGAAATGTAATCTATATACTGATTAAATAATAGTAGCAAGCACTTTGTACAAATGTCATCATTATTCTGTCTAAATATAGTCAATATCAATTATGGCAGGTATCACAGCTATGAGGGCTGTTTGAGCAATCCTGATATGGTGTGCTTGGATGCAGCTGTGTCTGGCAGCTAGTACAAATGTCATTATTATTCTGTCTAAACACGGTTAATACCAATTGTGGCAGGTATCATAGCCTTGAGTGCTGTTTGATCAATCCTGATATGGTGTGTGTGGATGCAGCTGTGTCTGGCAGCTGTTGTATGTTGCCATTTTCATCTCTGGGAAGCTGTTGGTTGTGGCTTGTGATTGGGGTTTACTGATGCTTGTGTATTAGGAAGAGACATTTGGTGTTTTAGCCTAGATCCAGGGGAAGGGGTGGATAAAACTGTGATTTGGAATATTTTGGCAGAAAATTGTTTGTTTATACATCTGCTGAGTGAGAGGTGGGAAGGCTGGAAGAATGTGTTATCTCTTGTTGTGGCGGCTTGTTGGAAGTTTTTTTTTTTTTTTTTTTTGATCTGTTTGCTCTCTGTTCTTTTCCTGGCTGCTGCCTCACTGAATGGGAGGGAATTTAGGCTTGAAGTTGCAGTAAAGTGAAGCTTTATTTCAGGTGCACTGCAAGCCTCTGCTATGCAGTACACAGACACACTAACAAAAACAGATGCTCCCAGGTTGCTATGGTAATGGAGACAGAGTGATGCTAATGTTTAACAGCTCTGAGGAGTCTCTGAGATGATTTTTGGCAATGCAGTTTTTGGTTTTAAATATATATATGTGTGTATATATATATATATATATATATATATATATATATATATATATATATATATATATATGTAAAATAAAAGGGCTATTTTAAACCACATATACACATATTGATGGTGTCCCAACACTTTGTTTAGCTCATTAAGTTGATTCTTGCTAAACATAAATAAATAAATAAATAAATAAACACAGTTTTATATTTAAAATTTATTTTTGTCCAAACACATTAAGGACTTACATAAGAGTGGAAGCCTGAGTTATTCTGAAAGACTAAGAGCACTCCATCTTGTGCAGTACCCTTTGCAGTGGTCTGGGAGGTGAGCTTGCTCTGACATGTTGGGCATATGGGGATAGCTGATTCTAGGGGTGTTTGGGGTTGCTGGGAAGTGCTAGAGAGTCATCAGATTTCCTTTGTGTAAATATCCGAGAGAATGGAAGGTGGTTGAGTGGTTCACTGGCAGAGTGGCCACTGCATGGAACAAGCTTGTAAAATGGAACAGGGCAAACGCTGGTCTGTATATTTAAGAACAGCCTGGAAACACACCACATGAACTAGAGAATGGTATTCTGGCAAAAATGGATGGGCACTGTTGCCCGTGCTTGAAATACTGATATGTGTGTATGTAAGGATGGAAATATAACAAATAAGAAACTGGAAGGGTCTCATAATTTAAAGCCTATGGACTGTATAAACATGCTTGGAAGGAGCTAATAATAAGAATAAACATTGCAGCTTGTGGTCTCTCAAATAACTAAGCAACAGCCAAAAAAAAAAAGAAAAAACACATACACAATACTTATGTAATGTATGATTTTAGTAAATCTATACATAAAATATATATTGTCATATAAGATTAAGCAGTCTGCTGAATTTAGATATTAAAGACATGATTTAGTAACATGGGCTTGTATATAATAACACAACTGTCTTAACTTGTCATAAATGACATACATTACATTGAATATCATGGGGAAGCATGATGAATTTTTTATATAAGTAAATATGCATAACAAGTCATGTAATTCCTTTAACTTGAATGCTAGTTTCTGTAGCCCATCTTGACCATATATAATACTTAAGAGGTTACCAAGGTAACTAATGTTTATACATGACATCAAACTGACAAAGTTGTTCAAGAGAAACAATAGAAGCTTGAACTTGAAATGTCACAGAATGTAACAATCATATTCTGAACAAATAGTATTACTTGACAATAGACACTTTGATTAATAGCATGGGCTTGTGTATAACGCTACTGTTTTAACTTGTCATAAATGACATACACTATATTGAACATCAAGGGGAAGCATGATGATTTTCTCATATAAGTAAATGTGCATAACAATCATATAATTGCTTCACCTTAAATTGTGGTTTTGTAACCCATCTTGACCATACATATTACTTAAGCTGTTACCAAGGTAACTAATGTTTTATACATAATATCAAACTGAAAAAGTTGTTCAAGGGAAACAACAGAAGCCTGAACTAGGAATGTCAAAGAATGTAACAATCACATTTTGAACAAATAGTATTAAATTGACAATAATCACTCAATTTATCCTTTGCTGATTATACAAAATAGAATGTTGCCATTTAAATCTAAAAACCTTCAGTGTATATGCCATAAAATGGCAATTTATGAATATGGAAAGGGAACTTGTAATCATTAATCACAATAAGTGAATCTGTTGTTTTTAACCTATTACTTCACTCATTTTAAAATAAGAAATGCCAGATATGAAAATCCTTATGTGTAGGAAAAGGGGGGTAGAGGGATGCACTGATAATTAATATTCGCTAACTTTCATCAATGTTCACATAAAACAAACTTGATGTTTTAAGTAAGTTAGCAGCAAACAAAGTGAATATTTAAATTCTGGCAAACAATGAAATATATTGTCTGATATATCCAGTAAAATACATTGTATTATAAGCATTAGGTATAAATATTATTACCATCTATTTATATTTAGTAATAAGTTTTGAAAGACTTCATCAATAAGGGTGAATATATTAAATAACTGTGTGCTAAAATCTTTTACTGAGATTTTATATATGATACATCCTACTTTGCTATGACTGAATTTCTTTTCATCTACCTTTCATGTAAATATTAATTGCTTATACAATAAGCAGACATTTATATTGCATTACAGTTCTGTCTAATCTACAATAGCACTATATCTGTTCAAAATAATATAAATATTGATTATTCCTATTTCAAATATTCTCCATATGATAATTCAATTAATTGAGCTCATATGTTCTGGATTGTCAAGGTATGAGTGATAATCTGATGGACTTAGGTTTGTCCATCAGATTAGGAATGATTTTCATTCCATGGCTAGTGTGGATCTTAGTTTTGTTAACATTTATTAATTTAAATTTATTTCAGAAAAACATTTTTAGTATGTCTGACCAAAACTTTACTTTACTGGTAAACACTCAAAGTATAAAACTGATAATTTCCTTTAAAAGCTTAAACATATACTTTATAGTTATCAGTGGAAAATGTTAATAGTCACAATACAACAAAAATATATAGTCTAAATAACCTAAGATAGATTTAACTTTATTATCTTTAAATATCAATGGCTTAAACAATCCTAGCAAGAGATAAAATCTACTGAAATATTTAAAGCTGAACAAAGCACACATTGTCTTTCTTCAATAAACTTATTAAAGAACAAATGACAATTAAAAATGGAATCCTAAGGAATATATGACATTGGCACAATCCACTTATAAGACAAAGACAAAAGGGGTAACAATCTTATGGAAAACAAATGTGATTTACCCAGAAATCATTTATAAGTATGAAGATAAAGAAGGCCTTATGGCATTAGTAATAGTTAAATATAATAACAGAATATGGACCCTAGCCAATATATATTGGTTCCCAGGCATTGGAACAGGAAGTGTTAAAAAAACACTCGGATGTCATCTTCAATAATTATAAAGGCAACTTAATATTAGGAGGAAATTTTAACTTTATATCTGATATTTTTGAAACTACAAATAGAAGACTGTTGTGTTTATCTGCTGTATCAAATGTTTTAAACAAGTGGGTCGAATCTTCTCACCTTGTAGATACTTTCAAATTTAAAGAAGATAAATCTTTGTTGTTTTCCCATCAGTATTACAGATTTGGTACCCAAACTAGAATAGATAAAATATTTGCAGCCCATGACTTACACTCTAAAATCATTATTTTCTCAATCACTCCCTGTCCCTTTTCAGACCACAATTCATTGATACTAAAACGTCAAAATGGGTACAAACCATTAATCTTTAATTCCAGAATTTGAGCATATATAACTAAAATTAAAGAGTTCAAACCCTGGTTATTATCTGAATTACAGTTTTTCTTAAATATTAATTACACCACAGGGATAAATAAAATAATGATATGGGACTCATTAAAGCTTACATATATGGTAAAATCCTAACTTGGTATAGAAAATAATCAAAGAATGGGATTCTGAATTATTGGATCTAAAATCCAAACTTTTGTCAGTAAAAGCTGAAAAAAATCAAAATCATTTGGAGATGAAAAAGAAAGTAGAAGTATTAAGCAATAAATACAACTGAATTCTAAACACATAAAACTAGTTTAGCTTTAGAAAAAACTAAAACTTAATACTTTGGCCACTTCTCCCAAATATCTACATAATTTATCTACAACAATTAAAATGCAGTCAAAAGCTAATAACATTAAAAGTATCTTCCATGAAAAGAAAGGAAAAATGTTTCAGATATAGGTGACATTCTTGATGCCTATAGAAATCACTCTATGGAACATTTAAAAAAAGAAAATATACATATTGATCAATTAAATCTAGATGAAACATGTTCTAATATAAAAAAATACCAGAAAAATAAAACTAGGTCTGAAAGCACCCATATCCTACTAAGACATTACAGATACAATAAAAGGTGGAAAAATAATAAAGCTCCTGGTATAGATGGCATAATTATGGAAATATATAAACTTTTTCCTTCAAAGATACTCTCCCTCTTCAATAAAACTCTATTAGAAATTCAATCACAAGCTTTAATACCACTCTCTTGGAGATATTCCTTAATCATACCAGTCCTAAAGGAATACAAATCCCCAAACCTCTGTACCTCATATAGACCTATGTCATTATTAAATAAAGACTAGAAGATATTTATGACAATATTTACTAACAGAATGAAAATACTACTATCCAAAAAATAAATAATGACCAAACTGTATTTGTATATCATAGACACACACATGACAATATTAAAAGGATAATTTCTCTTATAGATTATGTTAATAAAGAAAACAAAGAAACACTCATAATTGGCTTAAATATAGAGAAAGCCTTTGATTCCCTAAATTGGGACTATTTATTCAAAATCCTAATGTTATTTGAATTTTCTGCATCCTTTGTTCATCTCCTAAAGAATATATATATACAAATAATTTAGTGTATGTCAAGTTAAGTCCTTTTATTTCTGAATCTATACATATAACAAAGGACACTAAACAAGGATGTCCCATGTCATCAATTCTATTTGCTCTGGCTATTGAAATATTGGCAGATTCAGTTTGTAACAATGTAAAAATCAAAGGACTGGATGTTTATGAACAATACAATTCTAAAGCAATGGTATTTGCTGATGACATATTACTAACATTATTTAATACAAAAGAGACATTAGAAGAATTAGATATATTAATTGACAAATTTCACATGACTTCAGGACTCCATTTTAATAAATCAAACTTGTTATTTTTAAATAAAAAAAAAATGAACTGCAGAAACAAGAATCTACGTTAAGATATCTAGGAATTGAGTTATGCAAGGATAATAATGAATTAGTCTCAATAAACTACAATAATATCATCAATACAATTAAAATCTCTGTGGAAAAATAGAACAAAATAATATTAACATTTAAAGATAGACTACAGTTAATAAAAATGGTTTTACTGCTCAAGATACTATTTACAGCCTTGGCAATTCAACTATTACCAGAAAAGAATATACTTAAAGAAATAAATTCATGCCTAATAAAATTTTTATGGTTTCCCAAAAGAAACAGAATAGCTTTAATAGCTCAGATCAGACCATGGAAACAGGGAGGATTAAACTTTCCTGATAGAGAAGCATATATAAAAACATCAATATCTAAAACAATCTCAGATTGGATAAGTCCAAATTACTCTGCAAATTGGAAAGAATTACAAACTGTAATATTAATAAATGAATTTGATTTACAAAAAAAAATTCAAATAACAGATAAAAACAATTTGCCATGGCACATACGTATTAGTATGCAATATAACATAACTAAGCCCACTAAAACTTGTATGATTAATTATTACATTGACTCATTTAGGAAAATGATGCCACGGTGGTATGGCGGTAGCGGTGTTACCTCACAGCAAGAGGTTTTCCCATTCAATTCTCAGCTTGGCTTGGGAGTGTCTTCTGTGTGGAATCTGCATGTCCTCCCCACGTTTGGGTAGCGTTCGAAAGACATGCATGCATAAATGGGCATGCCTTCGTTGAAGGTTGAGCATTGAGCTACACCTCGGCATTTCGTAAAAATCTACTGCCAATCAGCAGACCGGAGTTCCGCTGTGGCGACCCCTTACCGGGAAAAAGTTGAAAGACAAACAACATTAGTGCAAATATAGATTTAAAAATCTAGTTTGATCTTTTAACACCATTTATAGTCACAAAGAACTTTCCACATAAAATATATAGAGAAATTATTAATTCCTGGGAACAGAAAGGATTTGTTTGTTGGCTCCAATGTATCAAAGAACTAAACATTTTAGATATGCAAGTAATAAAAACAACATACACAATTCCACAACAGGACTGGCTAACTTTACAGAGTATTCTGTCATATTCACAAAATTTAAGTAGAATAATTAACAATTCTTCATTTAAAGAAATGCTTAAATTTACAAAATACATATATGAAATCATATATAATGACTTTGACATGGGAGACAGTATTTCAAAATTTTACTAAATATTGATAAACTATAAAACAACACCCAAAACCTAATATTGGAAATATATAACAAAAGGACACTCAATACAGTTAACTGAAGATATTAAGACAAATATCTTACTGTTGATAAAATATACATCCTTTACACAATACTGGAAAGTTTTTAATTGTAAATGCTTGCAGAGAGCATTCCTATGCCCAGACAGAATCAGTAAAATTAGTTCTTCCATAAAAGATGTTGGAGATGTGAGCAAGTACACAATGCAGACTGGAACCACATTTTCTTTGTGTTGAAATTAGAAAAAACTAAATGAAAACTCCAGCCAAGCTATAACTTCCAATGAGTCACCTCCCAAACCTCCTGTAACAGAGGCAAATGGGATATATGCAAATGACCCTTGTGGGCAATCAGAATCGCCATATAGCTGAAACACCTGATGTTCATAAGGGTCATTTCCATATATCCCATTTGCCTCTGTTACAGCAGGTTGGGGAGGTCACTCTTTGGAAGTTCTAGATTGACTGGAGTTTTCATTTAGTTTTTTTCTGATAAAGTCATGAGCAATCAGAATCGCCATATATCTGAAACACCTGATGTTCATAAGGGTCATTTGCATATATCCCATTTGCCTCTGTTACAGGAGGTTTGGGAGGTCACTCATTGGAAGTTCTAGCTTGGCTGGAGTTTTCATTTAGTTTTTTTTTCCGATTGTTTTTCAGTGTGACCTTCTAACTCTTTGTTTTAATTTGTGTTAAAATTAAGCCAATTTGGAATGGTATTAATAACTTTCTACAAGCTTAATTTAATGAATCATTTTATTTAACTAAAGCTTTTGTAGTATTAAATGTGAACAAAGGTCCACATTTGAATAGGTCAAACATGCATCTAGTATGGACTACACTTGCAATTTCAAGGAAGTGTATAACAAGAAGATGGAATACAAACACAATACGAACTTTGGCAGGCTTCTATAGCCTACTGAAGACCACGGCATTGCTGGAAATTAAAATTAAAGAACTAAGAATTTATCCAAAACCATTTATCAACAACCCTTGGGAAAAAGTCTTATCACTGATTGATACTATACAATAATTGATCAGAAACTCTGATAATGGATTGGACATACTTATAAAGTAATTGTATACATTAAGATCTGTTATAGAGTCAGGCTAATGTAAATAGTGTACATAGTTATTTAAGATGTTATATATAAATACTATGGAATTCATTGAAATGCATTTGAAAAATAATAAAATAATTTGAGAAAAAAAAAGTTTAGATCTTTCCTTGCAGCCCTGGCTAGCAATTTAATTCCAAATATTTCTTAGGGCAGCCATCCAGGAGAAATGAGCCTGGGACTGCATCCCTTTTTTCCTACAAACTTTAGATATGAATGTCATTCATGCTCACTATAATGTTGCATCTGTAAATATACAGGAACCATTCAGCCCTTATTCGTCCTGCCTTCTGGCTTCTTGACATTTGTTTATTAAAAAATGGGGTATACTGTCATTCACTGCAGTTTGGTGGTGGGGTGGTGGAGGGTTTGAAAGCCTTGCAATGTTTTGCGTTTGTTGGTTGGCCCTAACAGATTCAGCATCAGAATTGTCTGTTTCTGCATAAGTTCACCTACAGAACCATCATTATGATGAATTCCTTATATAATATACTGTCACCAGTGGTATATTAAGTACACATATGCCCTAAGTGGTTTTCAAACCATGGCCCCACCCCCACACACACACATTGGTTAAATAAACTGACCTTTGGAAGGTCAATGCAATTCCCCAATCAATTTTCTAGTTGACAATTTTCTGTTCTTTTCTGGAGCAGAAAGCCCGAGAACATAAAGGAGGGAATGGATAGTCACTGGCTGGCTAGAAAAGTAGACACTGAAGAATAAGGCAAGGTATTTATCAGTATTAGTATTATTATTATTATTATTATTATTATTTGTATTAGTATTAGTATTAGTATTAGTATTATGTTCAGTGGTGGAGTTACTGGGCAAATTGCTAAGTACGGCAGCCACTAAATAATGGCAGACATTTTAGTTTCAGATTTCTTATCATTCAGAAATGCACTCTACAGTCTGTTATTCTAGCAATTTTCTAAATTAAGATTTTTCAGCTAGTATGTAGAGAGCAAACTTAAGGTTTACAGTGTGTTTCCCTGTATGGTTCTGACAACAGTGAGTGAAAATATGAATTTGGTCCATTGTTTATGTATATATTTGATCACAAACAGATGAGGTTCATTCAGTCATACAAGTGGCTATAATTGATGGCCCTTAATGTGTGTGTTTGTGCAGGGTGCACTGCTTTCAGTTCCCTATTCTTCCATCATGTTCTGGTGTGTTCCTCACAAGATTTGTGGTTTTCTGGCAAACTGTTGTGAATAGTAGTACCTAAATAATGACAGACATGAGTCTTTGTATCTTTTAGAAAATACTTGCAAGTGCAAAACCTGTTACTCTAGCAATTTTCTAAGATTCCTTGGTCTCTAGGAGGCTAATTGAATCACTGTTATTATAATCCAACACCAGTTGTCATTACAGGTAGGCATCTTTAAACAATCGTGTTAATACCATTTTTCAAAAGTTATCCTCTAAGCTTTTGATGTGGCCTCCAGAAATGTCTTATTAAAATGCATGCTTGTAGCACAAATGACAAATATATGCATCTTGGGTCACATTAAAAATGTATGCAGAAGTTGTTGCACACTGCTAATCTCATGCTCAGTCTCTTGTGTATGTCACAAAACAAGCTTGCAGAGGGGAAGCCAGATGAGGTTAATGGTGCTGTGCTTCACAAGTTTGGGATTTTTCCAGTTTCTGTATAGCAGTAAGAGTGCTCGTGGTAAACGTGCTATCACTGATAACACCTTCCATAAAAATTAATGTACAGAACATCACACCTCTAGAGTGATTAAATAGAAACCAAACTGGCATTGTTAGTCTCACAAATTTATCTAGTAGATAAGAATAGTTCGTATTTGGCTGCTCTATTCCCTTATGAATTTATCTTTTTATATCTCGTATGCAATAATGCAGTGATGGATAGGAGACATTGTTCTAAGAATGAAGAGTGATATTTTTATAGCTAAGTCCCCCTGCTACCTCATCCATACTGTGAGCTGGCAGTTAATGAAGGTTTTTTAAAGCAACAATGATGTCGCAGTCTGTGAGTCACAATGCTATGATTCAGTGTACTGAAGTTAACTGCATCAGCTACCTCATTGTTATAAGCTTCAAACAATATAGTGCAGTCTGTTAAAACTCATTTGGTGACAAGAAGATGTACTTTGTATATAACATTAATGATTCACTTTTCCAGTATAAATAGCAATGTTAAACAGGACATTAATTTGTTATATAAAATCCACCCAGCAGTAATACTCGGCTTCTTCATTATGCCCTACTTATTTAAATCATTAGCTGGGAGAATTCTCTACATATGCCATCAAAGGAACAAACATGGATAAGCCCTTTTCATGCTATGGTATAAAAGTCATTAACATCTGGGAAACATTTGTTTACTCATTTATATAAATGTTTTATTGGCTGAGTGATTGCAGCTGCACTACTTTTGAGGCTAGATTATTCAGGCAATACACTTCAGCTAAAAGTAAAAGCAAAAATGATCAAACATCATGTCAGTAGCAAGACAAAAATAGCAGGATCTTATAAGAAAGGGTAATATACTGGCAGTGAGCCACTGGCGAGTAATGGAATGTATGCTAGTTCTAAACAAAAAAGAAAAAGAACATTTGTTAATATTATTTAAGCAAATTACAAAGATTTATATTTGTACTTCTAGGGAACTTGGTATAATCTGACTCACCAACAAATACACAAAGCTATGAAATATATTAGATGTCTAAAGTGGATTGGGAAGCAACAAAGATGGACTAACATTATAAATATTTAAAGGGGCAAGAGACCAAATATGTTAAGGATGATATTTCTCATGTGTAAGGGAAAGTATGAAGTGACAACATTGTGGAGGATTATGGGAGGAGAATCAGAAAGGGTACAAATGGAGTAAGTGAGCAAAGTGAGGAACAGAGTTTCAACACATTCTCCACCAGCAGAAGCTTAGAATGATGGTTAAGGTGTTTAGTTCACAGACACAAGTTATAAGGTTTGAGGCGGTTGTGTCTGGTATAATGATTAAGGTATTCATCTTACTGACACAAAATACAGGGTTTGATTCTTACATTTGGGTAGCATGGCTCAGCTTAAAAAGGCCCCCTGGGTCATTAGCCTAGTAATGACCTATGAATAAGATGTTGTGTCTAATTATAGTGGCTGCCAAAAAAACAATTGCTCAAAAATGGAAATCAAACTCTAAATCAACTATATTAGAAGCAGTGACTATAGTAACAGAGATAAAACAACTAGAATTGAGATCTTTAGAAAAAGGTAGGAGAAAACTACATAGGAAAAAAAAAATGGGAATTTTGGGAACAATACTTACAGGGGAGGAATGAGCTTCATAGATTCATATGTTCATAGGTAGGTACTAGGCTATCGGCCCTGGGGCCTATACAAGCTCAGCCAAAAAGGTACCCTGGCTTTTGCCACCCAATAATTTATTTTCCTGTGCCACTGTCGAGCAGAGCCACAGAAGTAATCCCGGGGGTGAATTTCCTATTTTCCATCCAATCATCAAGGTTTAAAATAAGGCAGGACTTAAATGAGCTATGTAATGTTTGACTGAAAATGATTGGGTAAATTGTAAGTGATGTATAATGTTTGCAACTCGAAGTGTGTCAAGTATGGTTTGTGATGTAAAATGCTTGCAACCACGTTTGTGTCGGTGTGTTTTGCTTTCATTTATATAAATGTATGATTCCTTATGTTGCAAGTCATGGTTTAATAAAGATGTTTCTTGTTTTAAGAAAGGGAGGCCAGGAATTGAATAACTTATGTATGTTGCTTAGGATATATAATAAATAGCAATATATGTGAAGCATAATGTTTGTTAATTCTAACTTGTTAATACAGTTTGATTACTTTTATATAAATGTAAATGGGTCTATGTCACAAGTTCAATAAAGATATTTAAAAGATTAATAAGAATAGTATGAAGGAAAAATAATATAACGTGCAGTGTGAAAGGAGATACATGAATCCAGGAATATAAATGGAGCAAGGTAGAGTATGCACATTCTGTAAATCACAGTGGCAATAAGGTGCTATGCATGTCTGGTGTGTAGTACTGCTTGTTCACTATCACAGTTATGATGCTAACTGAAAGAGAACCTCCTCCAGTACAACTCATGCTCACTATCACCTAAATAAACAGCTGTGCCTAGTCTAGGATGTGCACTATCAGTACAACTCATGATCAGTAGTGTTTATGTAAAGATCTGTGCCTAAGCTAGTATGTGTGCAAATACTGCAACTCAGGCTGACTAGCATTTATGTAAAGAGCTGCACCAAGGCTCTCCTGTACACAGCTATAGCTAGACATCAACACAGATGAACTGACATAATAAGACTGATAACAGAATGAAGGGAAAACAACTAATTTGCAAGTATTCAGAGCTGAATTCATAACATCACCTTAAAGATGAAAAAAGGTCTTGTCTGCTGATACATAATCAGATACGTCTGAGTGCATGACTGATGGATAAATGGCCACAGGACCAAATAGCCAACTGTATTTAAAGTATATCACCTGGATAACCCTATATGAGAATAACATTACAATGTGAATCTACACGAGTCCATAGAGTTTGCACCATGCATGGCAATCACTATTAATGAGATGTGACCAACATTATCTATATACTTATATGCATGTCGAATGATTTTGTTATGAAATCATCAATATGTCAATGGCAAAGTAAAAATGATGATTATAAGTTACTTTCACTGCTAAAATTCACTGCTAAAATTCTTCCCTTTCTATTGTACTTAACATTTACTACATGGCACTCCAAGTTTAGTGATCTCATTACTACATTCTATCCTGGATTATATGTATCTCTGAAATTATTAAAAAAAAGCCTATCCCTGGGATTCAATAAACTCCTTGTAGGCTTAGCGTGAAGCCTACATGCAGTTTACATGTTTGCATGGAGAGCAGCAGCACTAATTGCATGTGTGTGCAGTGCATCTCGTTTACACTAATACAAGATTGGTTTCATGGCCATCAACAGCGTTGCCAGCCAGGAAAACATGTAAAACAGCACAGACACCTGCAGACATGCTAGACATGTTTACCTGTGGGCAAACTCGTTCCGCAGGATTGTGCGGGCAACCACAATGACTTCCAGGATTTAATATAGGGCAATGCATAAAGTTCTAACACATTATAGGAAAGTGAAGTCAGTGCAGAGTACTGTGCAAACCTGTTTTAGGCATACTGAATAAAAGTTTTGGTGGTAATCAGCAAGGATGCATAGACTGCATTATAAATAATTATTCAGAGGAAGTGTGCATATTGAAAAGGGCCATGCACATAAATTGTAGGAATGAACACGGGAGAAAAGAGCAAGTGAAACATGGTAATGTACAGCAGATAAAGGCACTTCAATGTACGTACACCACAAAGACAAGACGGTTGTAGTATGAACAGTAATCACATGATACAGTACGTACTGGTAATTACACTTCCTGTGTGGGTACAGTCATGTCATTGCACAGTTGTATGTTATGTGACTGTCACACAAGGTCACATATCAATGGAGATGATTGGTTGTGATATAAGCATCTTGACATGATCACTGGAGCAGACATTTATCAAGAACAGAATATACAGTAGGAGGAACGTGCATATTGTGAAAATGTGAAAAATAAGTTGCTTGAATATGAATGCAATGTCAGCACAGGTCTCAATCAAGCGGGACACATAACAATGGGCTCATGGACACTAGTAGACAAAAACAAGCACAGTCATGGACAATACCAGAATAATAACACCAGTCATCTGTGTCACCGACATACAATATATGATTGTGAGTTAGTATACATGTTCTGCATGTAATGATTTGCCAGTAATCTATAAGGGAAATCATGCACACCTTCCTCAATGACTAACACCTTTCAGAGGTGTTAGAAAAGACACTCTTCACACCTGTAGTTTGAATTATGATCAATCCTAACTAGCTGACAGGTTTGCATGGCATATATATGCCGCAATCCACACTTGCACAACTGTAACCTATGCCATCAATGTTGTCAATGAGGTATGTATTTACTTGGTGCATCATAGAAACACGCATCACACATGCCTTGTGTATAATGCCTTGAAGGGGGTTCTACAATGTCAACTCCTAACGGTTATGTAGAAAAAAGAATATATAGGTATGGCCAAAAAGATAATCGGTAGCTCATTGTGGCAAAAATGATACACTTGAATAAATCATCCTTGGAAGATGTGTTCAGAGGTACATACAAAAGGGTGTATTGTACTCACTTATTGCTGTGATGAGAACTGAGAACAATGGTATTATAATGCCCTTTGATGTTGATGTCCTGCATATACTCAGCAGTTGTGCCACATAAGCAGATTAGTCACCACTGTGGACACATGCTGGTGGAAGTTCTGCTTACTATCTACCTGAGTACACTGGTCACATTCCACTTGTTCTGCTCATAGGGGTGTGCTGTCTATATTGTAATAATCCCAACATGAATTTATGCTCATCTACTGTGACTTTATGGCTCTGACAACAATCCTTCGTGTGTGCTAATACTGTCTGCATTATACCAATACAAATCTTGGATTCAATGATTTTCCACAATTTGCAGTCATCCACAAAGCTGGTTAGACACAGGATGTTTAAGTTTGTCTTTGTCTTGGTGTCAGAGATTTAAATAATGAATTAAAAATCACTGTGTTTGCACATACCTTACTAGGATAGAAGGAAGTTTCTCTGTTCACCTGTCAGAGAGGGGAGCTTTGAGCAGCCTATCTGTCCCTGGATGAGTGGTTTCAGCCCAGAAATTAGTAGTTCATTGGCCATTTTGGGCAAAGTTCTCTCTCTCTTTCATTTCCCTGCTATAAATACCACATTTGCCCGGTTTTGCACACCAGGCAACACCGGTTATCTATGGTATAACCATTCCCAGCTCCATGAAGTCTCCTCTTCAATTTTTCCCTTGAAACTAGACAAACTTTCAACTTAAGCACTCAAGCCATTCATTTCTCAGCCCAGCACTTGTTCAAAACTCATAGCAAGCACTTATAAACCCTAGCACTAGACCCTCCTATACTGTACAGAAGGACAAGGCTCTCTATTCAACCTTACCAGCCATTCAGTAAAACAGTTCACAGTACCTATCCAGGCATGTCCAAAGGGCAGTTTCAGGTGAACTCTCCAGTCCAACTGGTGAATCTGGGCATTTTGAGGCAATGTGACAACTGCCTCATGTACACAGATAACCCTCTTCTCCTACCACCAAACACTAATACATGCGAGAGATGCAATTATACAGCCAAACTGTAGGCTAACCTCTCTCAACCCAAGACTGTATCAGACAGTCAAGAGGAGAAGGGAAATACTTGCATCACACCACCAGTCTCACATAGACCCATTAAACCAGCACCGGCAAAAAACACACATAAATACACGAAAACATACTCGGAGGCAGTAAATAAAAATCTGCAAAAGCAACAGAGACCTCCAAAGCAGACATCCAAGAAACCTCCACCCCTCAACACAAATCATGAAACACATACTTCACAAAACCAGTGTGCCATGCAATCACAGCCCTTAAGACAAAATAACATACCCAACATACTAGTAATAGGTGACTCTATAGTCAGGCACACTGACGTCCCACTCACTAGGCTGAATAAGGAGAAGGTTACTGTTAGCTGCCTGTCGGGTTCCAGGATCCGCCACATAACACAATCACTCAGGTCACTCCAGAACAAGTACAAATACGACTCTGTCATTGTCCATGTTGGTGTGAATGACCTGAGCAGTACCTCCCTGGACTACATGAAAAGAGACATAGAAGAGCTCTCTGATCTTGTAGCCCAGACTGGTATGACCCTGACCCTGAGTAGTATCCTGCCCTCACCAAGAATGATACCACGGTATAAAGAATACAATTATCAATTTCAACAATTGGCTAAGTTTCTGCTGTCATTCAAAGGGGATCCAGTGTCTGTCCACCTGGGATGACATGCTCAACAAGCCACGCTGCTTTGCTAGAGATGGCTTGCACCTGTCACCCTTAGACTTTTGAATACTGGCCAAGGCTCTTGCCAGCCCCATAGTGCCTTTTTTAGGCAAGGCTCAAAAGACAAATCCACCGCCATAAATAGCACAAGTAACAAAAAGCTGAGGGTAATGCTACTCAATGCCCGAAGTCTAAACCTCAAAATGCACACACACTCGAGGCACACTTCAGTATGGAGAAAATCGATATATGTGCTGTAACAGAAACCTGGTTTAAGGCTCCAGAGAGCACCCCAGCACTACCAGGCTACAACTCATACCATACATTTCAGCCACAGGACCCAGACCAAAATAAAAAAAGGCGGAGGCGTATCCATATTCATCAAGGATACCCACACCTCCAGATTAGTGGCACAGCACGATGCTTTAGAGATCATCCATGAGCAACTAACAATGGGCAAAACTGCTATTCAAATTGTAGCTTGCTACAGATCACCCACCATGTCCCAGGACCCCCATTCAGCATTTCTGGAAGCACTGGGAAATATAAAGGTCCTACCAAACACCCTAATATTGGGTGATTTCAATTATCCAAACATTAATTGGGAGAACTACTCAAGTACTAACTCCCTTGCCCAACATTTCCTAGAATTTATAAACTCAAACAACCTGGATCAACTGGTCAAAACTCCCACCAGAGGTGACAACATATTGGACCTGGTCATCACCGACATGGGTGACCGGTGCTTCACACCGGAGGTCAACCCCTCACTGCTTAGATCTGACCATAAACAAATCACTTTGGATATCCGCATTCCGCCCCCACCCCTGGACAAGGAAACCAGCGTAAAAAACTTTTCAAAAGCAAATTTCACGTTACTTAAGACCAAGGTGGAAAGCTTCAAAGCCCCCATGCTAAAGGATAACATTGTCCAAGCTGCAAAATCCTTTACTAATTCATTCTACGGGCACCTACAAGAATGCATGGATCGTGCTATCCCAAGCAAAACCAAGACTCACTCCTCTAAGAAAAGGAAACCAGTCTGGTAGACTCCTGCCATAAAAAAGCTATACAATAGAAGGAGGAAACTAGTACAGAAAAGAGTAAAATCCCAAGAAGGGAAGACATCCCTGATCAGTATCAGCAAGAAACTACAATCCCTCATAACATCATCCAAGGCTAGTTTCAAAAGAAAAATTGCCAAGGACTCCAAAGATAACCACAAGGCATTCTTTAGCTATGTCAAGAATCTAAGTGGCAATGCTCAGATCTGCATGCAGAATGGTACAAAATACACTGAACCGACAGATGTTGCAAACATCCTGGCAGACAGATTCAGCGCAAACCTCACCCCCTCTCACCCCCAAAAAGGCCCATAACCATACCAGAAGAATGTAGAGCTCCTGAAATCACAGACACTCAGGTTAAAACAACCCTCTTCAAAGCCAAAAACACAGCATCAATAGGACCGGATGGTGTCCCGAGCTGCGTCCTACACAATCTCAAAGATGAACTTACCCCTCAACTAAACACACTGTTCAAACTCAGCCCCTCCACAGGTTATGTACACATAGAGTGGCGCACAGCAACGGTCATTCAACTCTACAAAGCTGGAGCCACAACAGACTCCGGGAACTATCACCCTATAAGCCTGACTAGCTTTGTCTGCAAGGCTATGGAGCGCATCATCATGGAACTCATTAACAGAGACATTGGGAACCTCCAAACACTGGACCCTACCCAGTTCAACTTTGTTATGGGCAGATCATGCCTCCTAAACCTGTTGGACTTCTTTGAGACAGTTACCAAGGCTATAGACGAGGGAAAGGTGGAACACACAGCCTACCTAGACCTCACAAAGTCCTTTGACACCATTCCCTATTCTGGTATTATAGACAAGCTCACCAGACTGAACATAAACCCCTACGGCACAAGATGGGTTGCCAACTGGCTCATGGACAGAACCCACATGGTAAGAGTTGCGGGAGCTAGGTCTGACTCTAAGCTGGTTACAAGTGGCATTTCCCCAGGGCTCAGTCCTAGGACCTCTCCTGTTCGGCATGTACTTCTCAGAGGTACAGGCAAGCACAGGAGGACTATGGCTGACCAAGTTTGCAGACATCTGCAAACTAGGTGCTATAACTGACTCTCTGGCTGACACAAACATCCTCCAAAAGGGTCTCACTGAGACGGACACCTGGTGTCAAAATCATGGCTTCAAGCTAAATGCCAAAAAGTGCATAGTCATCCCCTTTGGAAAAAACAAAGTCCCCACAAACTACCACATAGGTGGTAGTCCCCTAAATACAGAAGACATAATAAGGGATCTGGGGACTAAGTAGATAGTAAACTCTCAAATCACATTGCCAAAGTGTTTAGAAAATCCTTCTACGTGGCACACCTTATCACAAAAGGGTTCACATCCAGATCAAAAGAGGTCATTGTGCCCCTCTACTCATTGCTCATCAGACCTATCATAGAGTACAACGCCCTATTTGGGATGTATCTTACAAGACACCTGCAACAGCTGGAAAGACCACAGAAGTACCTCACCAAGAGGATCAATGGCCTCAAACAGATGCCCTATGCAGCTCGACTGAAGAAACTCCAACTGTACTCGGTTGCATACCGCCTACTCAGAGGTGATCTCTGCCTGACATACAAGGCCATGTCCAACCCAGAACTGATGGACATGCACCACCTAAAGAAAAGCTTATCCCCTCAAGCCACACACTCTAGGGATCTAAACCTCACCACAACAATATATAGGACATGCTGGAGGGATAGATTCCTGTCACAGAGAATTCCCATGCTTTGGAACAAGATTCCAATCTATATTAGGCAGAGCTCCTCGCTAACAGTCTTCAAGAGAAACCTTGACGAGTGGATGGGAAACAGAAAGTTTTCCCTGGGGATCACTTCAGTCGCTCTGCTGGGCAGAGGCACAGGGAACTAATCTAAGGGGTGGCAAAAGCCAACAAATTCTGGCTAGGCTTTTAAATGCCTTCAGGCAGATAGCCTAGTACCTGCCTATGAACCTATGATCCTAAAAGGGCCTTGTACAGAGTCTTGAGGTACAGGCCTGGTCACTGGAGTCTAGATAGACGTGACTTCATACACTTCAACACTGTATGTCATGTATGTGATCATTTTGCTATCAACTTGGTGATGTAGGTGTTTATGCCACTTGAGACAGTTTCTCTGTAATACCCGAGTGTGGGTTTTTGTCATATGCCTTGGCCAGGTCAAGTTATGCAGGATGATACTGTTTGCCTCATGCATGCCCCTGGTAATGCTGAAGACAACAAACAGGTTTAACATGCATGATACAGCCCACTTATTTCTGAAGTGGACGAAAGCATTAATAAAGTCCTTTTGGTTTCTAGTCTTTTACATAGGTGTCTTTTCATCCTTGCCAGAGAAGAAGTACTTGCTAGACATGTTCATTAATTATGTATACACATGACAGAGTGAGGGGTTAACCATGTATGTGTGTGACCTGACAAGGTTTGGGTTTATAAATTCATGTGTATATAACTATCATTGAAGTATGGAGTCAATCCAAAGCCAGAAAAGACAATTTTAATTACAGAAACATAATTTAGATTGTTCTTTATTTTTTAACATTGCGTGGACAAGCATTAATAAAATTAGAAGTGTGCCAGATGAGAACCCTGAATCACCTATACTGTGATCATAAACTTATACCAGTTGTCACAGGGAAGATTGGGCTACAAGTGCAGTTTTTACAGTCATTACCAGGGCCGGTGCTAGCATTTTAGGGGCCCACAGCAAGTTTCAAGTTGGGGCCCTACCAGGAGAAAATAAAAAGTGTGACCACATTGCCGTTATGCCCCTTCCCTATTAAGCTCATGCAGCACCATTTAGAGATCACTGTATAGTGTTACTACATTCAGACCATTAAAAAGACTTGAAGTGCTAAGGCACACACTGACTGGCATTTAGTACCAATGTTACATTATGGCAAGCCCCTGTATGACAGCAAGGTAGCAACTCACAATGGTGCAAGCACACACTGACTGGGGCAGTGCAGTGTTGCTGCGGTTAACATTGTCATCTCACAACAAGAGGTTCTCCATTTTGATTCTTGGCTGGTGTGCCTTCTATGTGGAGTCTGCATGTCCTTCCTGCATTCACATCAGTTTCTTCCAGGTACTCTGATTTCCTCCCAGATTCCAAAAACATGTGTCTGGAGCATTTCTACCCAAGGCTCTGTTTAAAATAGGCTCTGTCCTAGTCAGACTTTCCAGGTCAACAAATGTTAAATAAATAAAATTTAGTACCAATATTACATTATGACCATCTCCTTTACCACAGCAAGGTAGCCACACACAGAGGTACACACACTGACTGGCATTTAGTACCAATGTTACATTATGACAGACTCCTGTAACACAGCAAGGTAGGCACTCCACAGATACACACACACATGCACATTGACTGGCATTTAGTAGCAATAAGGTTGTTACATTATGAGAAGCCTCTGTACCGCATCAAAGTAGCCAGTCCCACAGAGGTACAGAAAGACACCCACACTGACTCCCACACACAGGTCATAGATACACAAGACAAAGCCAGCACTACCACAAGATTGAACAGAGACACCCACACAGACTCCCTCACACAGGACAGAGACACAAGACAGACAGCTACCAGACTCTCACACACAGGACATAGACACCCACACATGATAAAGACAGCACTGCAGTAATACTGAACATTAAGAATTTAAAATACTGAGCTTATGAACTAATAATGATGCTAGAATAAGATTTTGCAGTAGCATGTGTTGTGTGACCCCACAATTTTGGTGAACAGATCAAAACTTACAAACATCTGGCCATTGTGCAACATTCTTGCATCCCCTATCAACCTCCTAATGTCTCAGCAAAATTCCAAACCCAAAAATAACTGCAGAACAAAGGTTTACCATCAGAATAGTTACAAACATTGCTATGAAAAACTTAGAAAGATATTAGCATAACAGGATTTGCATTAGCATTCATAAAAATAATCAGCACATTCTGCAGAACTCTCATAGCCCCCCCCCCCCCCAAAGTCTCAGCACAATTTTAGAAGAGATAAAAACAAAACAAAAAAAAAGACAAGGATGTATCATTAGGGATTTAAAGCACTGTGCTTATGAACTACAGTACTCTATCAGTTAACTGAAACTCAAGCAACTGGCACTCTCAAGCAACTGGAAAAAAAGAAAAATCAATTAAATACAGTGCAATGTGCTCCCCCACTGAAACATACTTTACATTTTTAGAGTTTTAGAATTTTAAAAAGGAAGATAATAAATTCTCTCTCTCCTCAACCTGAAAACAAGTCAAACCAAACAAATAGTATTGGGTACACTATTAGTAAGGCCTATTTTAATAGTAGCTCTCAAGCAACCAGAAACTAGAGTTATCCGGCATCTACCAATCTCCTTAGGTGCTGGTTAACTGAGAGTTTACTGTAATAAAGATGGTAGAATAACAGATATTTTCCAGTAGCATGCATTGCATGAGTCCACATTTTGATGATTAACTGACCAAAAATACAGGTCAACCATCTAAACATTGTGCAACATTCTCACAGCCCCTACCCTTATCATAACCTCTCAACTTAAATATTCCAGACAAAGCCAAAAAAAAGTGCAGAACAAAGGCAAAACATCAGGGATAGTTTAAAATATTGCTATGAGTAACTTTGATTGTAGAATAGGGTTTGAATTGGCATGCATTAAGACATCAGTATATTCTGCAGAATTTTCACAGCCCCTGCCCCTAGTGCCTCAGCACAATAAATCTGGATGAAGTGAAAGCAAAATAAAAGCACAAAGGTATAACATTAAAAACAATGTGCTTATGGGTGAACAAAGATGCTGAAATAACAGATTTTGCAGTAAAAATGCATTGCATAACCCCACAATTTTAATGAAAAGAGAGAAATACCAGGCAAACATCTGAAAATTGTGCAGCAGTCTCAGAGCCCTTAACACCCCTACCAACCTCTCAGCACAATAACTCTGCACAAAGCAAAGAATCATCATAGAACAAAGGTGTACCATCAGGGATAGTTGTAAACATTGCCTGTATCACAATACTACTATAACAGGGTTTGCATTATTATACATTAAAACAGCAGCCCCACATTCTGCAACATTCTCACAACTACTAACTCCCCGCCCAACCTCTCAGCAAAATAATTCCAGACAGAAAAAAAAGTATCATAGAGCAAAGGTATAACATCAGGCACAGTTGTAAACATTGCCAGTATACACAAAACAATACTAGCAGAACAGGGTTTGCATTGGTATACATTAAAACATCTGTACATCCAGCAGCATTCTCACAGCCACTAACCCTCCACTACCAATATTTCAGCACAATTATACACAAAACAAAAATGCATTAATGGATATTTTTATGCAAGACTAGCTAAAAAAACTATATTAAATCTGGACATTAATTACAGACAAGCCTCCCTTCCTCAATCTCTTAGCAGAAGAATTCTGGACAAAGGGAAAATAAAACTGTTACAACCACAGTCCCTCTCCCCCCACCATCTTAGCAGAAGAACTCTGCACAAAAAAGTAATACAATCCTTTCCCTAGGTTTCTTCAACTTCCCCCACAAAAAAATAAAGTTAAAAGTAAACCCAGCAACTTACCTTTTTTGCAGTTGATAGAAGGCTACTACTAATCCTCTGCTTGCTTCTCATACACTCAGGCCAGACCAGTTCAGCCCTTTTAAATTGCCCTTAAAAGGAAAGATTTTCAGATATTTTAGAAATTGCCCTCACAAGGGCAGTTAAAATACAGCTCCTTTGCTAGTCCCATGATTACTCCAAGAAAACTTAAATCCTTCATCCATCCTCACACCATAGCTCTCAACCTCTTGGTGTCAAAAATCTAGACAATGGGGGTAGAAAGGCTTAAAAATAAGGACACTTTTTAAATATTGCACATACAAACTTACAAACTTGTTAGAATAGCAGGCTTTGCTTTATCATACATTTTCTGAAGGATATGAACTCTGAAACTTAAATATCTGCCATTATTTAGTGACTTCAATACTCAATGATTTGTAAGAAAACCACAAGTTTTATGAAGAACAAACCAAAAATATGATGCAAAAATCTGGGCAGTTGAGAGGTATGCCTCAGACCGATAATCCACAGAACCAACCCAACAGACCACCAATTACAGCAAAGCCAATCAAGAAACTAGAACTTACTTCCCTGACTGCTGCAGCCAGTCAGGTCCCTTGCTTCACTGAAACAGACCTGATTGAGTGCAGGTGCAGCTTGCAGGCAAATATTTCCAGGAAAAAAAAAACAGAATCGCATGACGATGTTATACACCTGTTAGAATGTCCAGGAGGTGCTGAGCAAGGAGTGTAGAGATGGAGAAACCCATGCTGCTTCATGAGAGGGCCCTTATAAGTGCTGAAATAATCAGGGGATGCCCACAGCCATGGATTTGGTGGGTACCTAACACCAGCTATGGACATTATTGTGCAGAATGCAGAATGCTCATTGCAACTGAGACCTTGGGAGGAATTTAATAAAGCCTACACATGTTTTTTTTTGTGTAGGCATTGCAATGCGATGCTTACATGGACACAAACATATTAAGATTCAGTAAGTGCTGCTGAGTGGCGCACATGCACTTTCAAACACAGAAAATGCCATGGTATGCAAATCACCTCATAAGCAGGTGAATCTCAAAAAATTAGGTAGGAAGAGTGATCCAACAAGCAGAAAGGCATATGTTCAGACCCTGTGTCAGTGTACATAGAGTATGTGGAAAAAATCCATGCACAGGAGTATAGACAGACAAATGGGAGTGTAAAACTGTAGAAATGTGGAACTAAATCACCCGAAAATGTAACAGCACACTCACTTATGAGCAAAACTATTATTCTGCATGTCTGAAAGATTAAAGGGAATAAGTTAAATTAATCATTCTTTTTAATAATCTTGGCATGTTTATGCTACACACTGCAGTGTGCAAACATGCTTAACAGAAAAAAAATAGAAAAAAAAAGAATTTTATACTATGTGACAGAAATATATTATAGGACCTTGTGTAGTTTCCCTACAATGGTGCATTGCTACTGTTGCTAAGATGATAAGGCTATGAAGGGTGTAGTTTCCAAGGCTGTCAGCATGGATGAGTATGCAAATGAGGTGGAGTAACTGAATAGCAGAAAGGAGTAATCGTGTCCATATATCCCCTTTGTGTAGGGTCTTACACCATGTTGGTGTTTACACAGGATGTGACTGACATCAAGGGGTGTGTCCCCTCACTTCTAAGCTCTTTAAAGCTTAGGTGCATGTGTTTATGCAACGTGCCATCTGGCTGGACATGTTCTTAAAACCAGATGCATTCAATTAGATATTTTGACCTTTTTATAAGCTATGTTGTACAGTGCAGTGCTGTGGGCCGTGTTGCTCACTGAAATAGGAGTATTAAATGCTGTTAATTATACTGTAGGCAGGTGGAATGCATCATAGTTAGCCAATCACACATTCTGCAGTTACAGCAGAGCTGTATGAAGTATGCATGCAGCCTACATTCTGATTTTCCACCAATACTCTGGACCATTGGAATACAGACTTTGGAATTTTAAGTGAGATAATGCAAGGAGCTGTTGCAGGTCTGCTACATCTGTATATGCTAGATGCTGAAGTCAATGCTGCTGACATTAGGCCTAGACAGAGAAGGAGAAGAGTGTTCAGGCTTAGGGTAACCTTCCAGGAGCTACATGAGCTGGAGATTGTAGAGTGCTACAGGGTGGACAGGGATATGCTACAAGAAGAAAATAGTTAAAAAGAGAAAAATGCCAAGTCCAAACCACAGCAATAAATTCAAAAAGAAGGCAATTTGAAGGAGAAACCACTCAGATGATCCAGCTAAATTCAATCCTGTATTTTATAAACAAGACCTTCCCCCAAAATACCATTAACGCTTAACTTTTTCACCGCGTTTTCGTCTTTGGAAGTAAGACTTCATCAGATGTTTCACCAATCATAATTCCACTCTTAAATATATTTAATTCATTTTACAACACAATTGTAAACTGAATTAAATATATTTAAGAGTGGAATTATGGTTGGAGAAACATCTGATGAAGTCTTACTTCCAAAGACGAAAATGCAGTAAAAAAAGTTAAGCGTTAATGGTATTTTGAGTGAAGGTCTTCACTTAATAAATACAGAATTGGATTTTAGCTACTGGATCATCTGTGTGGTTTCTCCTTCAAATTGCCTTCTTTTGGACATACTACAAGAATCACCGAGCTCTGCCACCCTCAACTCAGACCCAAAGCCGACAGAGGGGAACCCATCCCAGTGGAAACAAAGGTATGTGTAGCCCTTAGGGTACTAGATAGAGGTACTTTCCAAAGACCAACTGAGGAACATGATGAGGTCTCACATGCATCTGCATTCAGGATACTCCACCAGTTCCTGGATGCTATGCTACAAGATGCCAGTGAGCACATATCTTTTTTCCTCACCTCTGAGGCGAGGGCCAGCAATATGCAACACTTCTACCATGTAGCACCTACCCTGAAGTACTGGGCGCCACAGATTGCACTCATGTACACATGAAGTCTCCACCCATTGAAGAGGGTAGAATCTGCATCAACTTCAATGGGTACCACTCCATCAACTTCCAGGTTGTGTGCAATGCCCGGGGGAATATCCTGAATGTGTGTGCTGGCAGCCTGGTAGTTATCACGACTCCCATATCTGGCATGCATCAAAGCTGAACCAGATGTTTGCTAGGGGGACATCCCAGATGGCCATTTACTGGGGGATACTGGCTATGCCCTGGAACAGTGGATGATGACACCCATCAGAAATGCACACACACCCATGGAAGAACACCATAATGAGGCGCATGCACAAACTAGGAACATCATAATGCATGTGTTGGGGTTTCTGAAGTCACAGTTTCGGTGCCTTAATATATCTGGTGGAGCCCTGCAGTAGTCCCCAGTCATATGAGCACATACTGTATGTTCACAATATGCTAGACAATCTGATCCTGCAGAAACAGCTGCAGCAGGATTAGCAAAGGTAAGGGATACCAGGCCCCCACCAGTGCCAAAGTCATCACAGCCACAGTCACAGGAGGACTTGAAGGAAGAACCCCCTGCAGATGTCCCTGTAGGCACATGTAGACATGTTCAGTATGCCCTGTCTTTGGCTAAGAGACAACATGTAGCACATTCACTGACAACCTAGGGACCTAGGGACTGACACCTTACTCCTACTCACGTACATATATTAAACTTGATGCCAGGCAACCCGCACAAACCGCATCAGACAGAGACAGCCCTGAAATACAGTTCTGTTAACTGCTGCATTTCCAAGGCAAGTCTCCAACCTACACAGTATTTGTAAGGATTAGTATGATATGGTATTGTATAGGGACCTAAACCTTGTCACCACAATAAACAGAACGTGCTGGAGGGATAGATTCCTGTCCCAGAGACTTCCCATACTCTGGAACAAACTACCTATCTATATCAAACAAAGGTCCTCATTAGCACTCTTCAAGAAAAATCATGATGATTGGATGGGAAATAGGAAATTCACCCCAGGGATCACCTCTGTGGCTCTGCTCGACAGCGGCACAGGAAAATAATTTCTTGGGTGGCGAAAGCCAGGGTACCTTTTTGGCTAGGCTTGCATAGGCCTTAGTGCCGATAGCCTAGTATGTACCAATGAACCTATGAACCTATATATAAATCTGCTACTGGGTTCGGTCCTGGGTCCTCTCCTGTTTGGTATCTACTTCTCTTAAGTCCAGACCAACACAAAGGGATTCTGGCTGACAAAGCTGGCAGACAATTGTAAGTTGGGAGCTAATATTAACTCCCCAGGTGATGTTGATATCCTACAGAAAGGCCTCACTGAGACGAACGACTGGTGTCAGAACCATGGCCTTAAGCTCATTGCCAAAAAATGTGTCATCCCCTTTGGGAAAAACCCAGTTCCCATGAATTACCACATCAATGCTAGTCCACTGAACACAGAAGGTGTTATAAGAGATCTGGGAACACAAGTTGATAGCAAAGTCTCTTTTGACCACCACATTGCCACTGTGGTCAGAAAGTCCTTCTATGTGGCACATTGCATTACTAAGGGTTTTGCATCCAGGAAGAAAGAAGTAATTGTCTCCCTCTACTCTTCCCTCATTAGGCCAATCATTGAGTACAATTCCCCATTTGGCATGTACCTCACTAAACACCTGCAACAACTGGAGAGGCCACAAAAGTACCTCACAAAGAGGATCCTAGGCCTTAAACATTTGTCCTATATGGACAGACTCAAAAAACTCCAACTATTCTCTGTCTCATATTGCCTACTTAGAGGCGATCTCTGCTTTACTTACAAAGCCATGTCTTTCCCAGCTTTGTAAAATGCTACATCTAAAGAAATCCCAATCCCTCCCCACCACACGCTCCAAAGACCTCAACCTCATTACCACAATCAACAGAACATGTTGGAGGGACAGGTTCATAACTCAGAGACTGCCTATGCTATGGAATAGACTTCTCATACATGTCAAGCAGAATACCTCACTGGACCTCTTCAAGAGAAATCATGATGAGTGGATGGGAAATAGAAAATTCACTCCAGGGATTACTCCAGTGGCTTTCCTCGACAGAGGCACTGGGAATTAAGGTTGGGTGGCACAATGCCAGGGTAATCCTATAGGCTAAGCTTGTAAAGGTTCCAAGGCCATTAGCCTAGTACATACCTATGAACATATGAACATTTATGCAAGTAAATATTGTGGAATATTTAGACAGAAGTAACATCTACATGGGACTACAGATACCCAGTCCACTATCATGTGTCCTTTAATAGTCACTAGGCCTCATGCATGGAATATTCACTACATCAGTCAAGGGAAATGTTAAACAGTGGGGTTATATGATATTTGGACTACTGTGTATCCCAGAAAAACATGTGGTGTTGTTTCCCCCACCCCCAACACAGCAGTGTTCCCATATAACTGCTGTTAACAGTAACTCATCAATGATATATCAGCAGTCCAAGCAATCTCAGGGCAGTAACATAGAAAACTGATCATACATTGTATGTCTCACTTAATGCAGGAATAAGAACGTACATATTTATGTTGTTGATTGTGTGATGAATGACTCCTCTCTGTCTGGCAGCTTGTGTGGCTCAGTGGACAAGGGAAACTAGCATGGGTGATGGTGTTGATAGTTCTAATCTGGAAGTATCCTTTTTTTTAGATGTGATGTATTATTATGTTGTTTTTTTTTTACAGACTGTCAGTTAGTGTGTGGTGTAACATTATTAACCTCTGTCATATATTAATTACATCAGACAGCTGAAGAATGCCATGGACAATTTAAGTGAAGTACAGTACTGCAGAAACAGGAATAGATGTCATTGTCTGTAACACACAAAATCCCAGACTGGAGTACAGGTAGGTGTGGCCTGGAGTCAGTTAATAAGTACTGACATTCCTACTGGTCATGCTCATACACTTATTAAACAGAGCACAATTCTGTTGCCTTTTGCTCATACATACATATGTATGCATATCTGTCTGTCACTGCGTCTCTCTCCCATAGATAATATATCTATCTCCATGTATATATACATATATATATATATATATATATATATATATATATATATATATATAATATCTATATTTACCTATATATATATATATACATATATATTTATATATATATATATATATATATTTACCTATATATATATATATATATTTATATATATATATATATATATATATATATATATATATATATATATATATATATATATATATACATCCCAACAAGCTTCTGGTGCACATAGACTCACAGTGTACTTGGACTATACCAATACGTACACCACCAAAGCAAAAGTCCAGCACTAGAAAAGTACAAATATTGCAAATAAATGTAATAAAATAAAATAAAGTATCCAGGTATTACTTTTGGCAATATTTATTCAGGCAAATGCCCTTGGCCGACAAACAGTCACAGCAAACAAGAAACTCCAAACCAGTTTCACCCCTAGCATCTTCAGTGGAATAATAGAGTCCCTTGTAATACATCCATTTATATACCCCTTTCTTAAAAACATAGGATAAAGTCACCTTTCATTTTAAATACATATTAAATAATACATATTAAATAAATCCCCCTTTCATTTTAAAACTCCTAAATTTCTTTAAGAAAATTGAGTCACATTTCTAAAGTACCATTGTTATACATATACATTCCTATAAATGTTCATTCAAACCAGGTTTATACAGTGCTCCCAAATTTATAATCCAGACTCTTTCCTTCTTTTCTAAAAAAGTGTGTTTATCAGCTTCAGAGAGATTAGTGCGCCATAAAGAATCTATAGCCACAAATACAAAATTGGCATATGTATGTTCACTTTTATGTTTAAAGAGAGCACTCCTGGTACGTTTATGTTACATTTATGTCACTTAAATGTACTGCTACCCTGATTTTAAATGACTGTGATGTCTGCCCTACATAGAAGGCACCACATTGGCATATAGCCATATAGATTATCCATTCACTGTGGCGTGCGATTAGTTTTCTAATCTCAAAAACTTTTGATGTCTTGGTAGATGTAAATGACTTAGATTTCAAAATAACCTTACACTATGTGCAGTTACCACAAGGGTTGCTGCCTCTAGCTATGTTCATCTCATATTTATTACCAGTGTTCATCTTTTTAAACCATGACAAGGATTCCCCAATATTTTTACCCTGTATAAATCCCTAAAGACGGTGTTCATCCAAACATTCATCAAAAAAAAATCTTTTTTAGAATATGCCAATATTTATCAACTATATTGCGTATCTTGTATGCATTAGTTCCATATGTGGTAATCAATCTAGGTTTTAATGGTTCACAGGTTAGTACTAGGCTAACTGTCCTTGTAGGACATTTTTAAGCCTAGCCAATTACCAAATGTGAGGATCAAACCCTGCACCTTGTGCTTGTAAGGCAACCACCTTAACCATTATGCCAACCTCCCACCTGGTTTAGCCACCTGTTCTTCACTCTGGGTGTCCCTTTGTATTAATTCCCCTTTTTATGTAAGTGCTATCTCTTCTTCTTTTTTAATGTGTTGACTATTATATCCCCATTCTATAAATCTTTTGCCCATATAATTACCCTCAGTCTGATAATTATCTTCTCTATTGCAAATAAACTGTAATCTTTTAAATTGAGACTTAGGTATATTTTTAATAGTATGTCTCAGGTGACAACTATCTGCTTTTAGAATATAATTTTTGGTAAAAGGCTTTCTATATAACCCTGTGTTGATAGTACCATCATCAGCTTTCTCAATATGTACATCTAAAAAATCAATAGATGTCATTTCTATTCTGTCCACAAAATTAATGTCAAACAAATTGAAGTTAAGGTGTTTTACGGATGATTTTCAATCTACTATGGTACCAGACCAGACTGCCCAGCAGTCATCCAGGTAGCGTCTCCATATCACCAATTTTGCCCTAAATGGATTATCAATATTATAGATTAAATTGCACTCTAAGCATCCCATGAACAGGTCAGCATACACTGGAGCGAATGTAGTGCCCATCGCTGTGCCTTTTACTTGCAGGTAGCAGTCTCTACCAAAGTAAAACACATTATTATTCAATACCAGCCTCATTAAATTTAACAAAAATTCTTCATGTTCTTTTGAATAGTGCCCATATTTTGTTAGCCAATATTTAGAGTGAGTAATCCATGTACCATGCCATCTACAGATATGCAGCATTTCCAATCAAGCAGGGTCACGCATTGCCCCATAAGCAAGGCAGAGATCACTTCTGAGTAGTCTATATGCCACAGGCTACAATGACCACTGATTTCAGATGAACTCCTTTTGAACAGATACTGAAGATGTGAAGTTCCCTTGTGAGGGACCATTGTATTATGTGCAGTTGCCAGTACTGCTTGGAAAGGTACAGGACCAAATGGCCATTGCACTCAAATATTGGCATGCAGAGGGAAGAGTACATGGAGGTTATAAGTATGTCAATGTTGTGCGGCTGTGCCCTCAGTTATGACATATGAGTTCCATCTTACCACTGGGGAGGCATGATGATCTCAGGTACATTAGGTGTAAACCTGTGTGGCCAGGCCTGTGTGCCCAGGTCTACCACCCCTGAGTATGTACATCACATGTTGCGACTAATGTGCTACTTACCAGGAACATAGGTATTACTAACAGAAATGATACTACATATATACTTGCATGGAGTTTACAGCCATTAGTATGTCAACAGACATTTGTTCATCAATACCTTCCTGGAGGATATTGACATAACTCACAGAGTCTATGACTGCTCACAGTTTGCAGGCCTCAGCCAACATTGTCATCCACAGACATTCAGTATTTGCTTGTGTCATGGTTAAATGGATTCCAAGCAGTACAGGACCCAGGACTGAGCCCTCTTGAACACTGCTGTTTACAGATCAGCTACTGGAGCCAGATTTCCCTATTATGAGTATGTGTGCCATCACTGAGCCACTTAATGACCCCTATAATGATATTAACATGGATGCCTAAGTGGATGGTTTTGTCAGTGATGCCTGAGTGTGGGATAGCGTCACATGGCTTGGCTAAGTCCAGGGGGTTGTATGGCCTGATGTACCCTCATCCAGGTCCTTGGTGACTGCCTTGGGCATGTCCACCTTGTTTAACAGCCATGATGTTCCTGTCAGAAATCCAAACTGTGTACAGTCAACTGTTTGTAGATCAAATATATGTTTGCTGATCAGCTCTATGATGATTTGCACCATGGGTGTACAGATATGGCTACTCAGGCAAATAGAGCTTTAGTTCTGGTGGTCAGTGGATGCACCACCTCTGTAAATGGGGATAACAGTTGTCATTGTCCAGTCAGCTGGGATGTAGCCATTGGTTACAATATGATTGCAAAGAGTTCACAGTGGTGTTAGTAATATTTGCTGGATCTCATGAAGGATGCAGACTTGGATGTTTCATATCCAATAGATGCTGTGTATCCCCCATAGAGAGGACAGTTATGACCTGCTCTGTAGATATGGAAAGTATGGGCAGGTTGTAGGAATGTCATGTGGCACATATGGTGGGAAGAGGGGAGTGATGTTGATGCAGAACCTGTAGGCGAACAGGTTAGCTATGAGTACAGACCCATTATATGTGGTATCATTAAGGAAGAGTTCACAGACAGTCGAGCCAGTTCTCTAAGATTACACATGTAACTACACTGTGTGTTGTGGTTCTGATTTGTGGGAGGGCTAATTTTGTTGCATACTGCTTTTACATAACATCACAACAACACTATGTGTTTGTTTTAGCTGAGAAATTTGTGCCTCTGTTTCACGGGGCACCCTCACTCCAACTGTCACACAGCAATGTCCACCTCTTATTGTACAGCCTGCTAATGGCAGTTGTCCATGATGCAGGTTTGCTGTGCCATGAGGAGTTCCTGTTCCTCCTGCCAGGTACAGCAGAGTCTAAGCAGTTGTACTGCTGCATACATAATGCATGTGTGTAGAGCTCTGCATACTTGCCTGACCCATCTGAGGAGGGAGGTAGAGTCACACTATGTAAACTATCTCATAGGAGGTAATACACTGCTTTGTTGAAGTACTTTTCTGTATTTTCTGCAGGAGGGGTGAGGTATGATAGTTTTAATGAGACTGATCTGTGATCAGATCTCACCAGGGAGGACCTTTCAGTGGGGGGCTGCAGTGGTCACCCATATTTGGAAACATATGAACCACTACATTGGTTCCCCTTGTGGGGATGTCACAGCATTGGCCAGGGCATTGTAGTTAAGGGCATGGACTAACTTTTGGGCAAGTGAACTTCAACATGACTAAGCAACACAGTTGGTGGTTACTTAATGCCACCCCAAGCCATGGTGTACTGTTATATCTTGATAGACACAAGTACATTCAAATAAACACAATGGGTGTCTGAATTCAAGGAACTGCTTCTGTAGATGGCAATGGCTTGATAAGGTGCCCTTCCAGCAGTGAATAGTACATACCGTGTCTCCGGGAAACCATAGTGCTTCACTAAATCTGGATGTGTATCTATCCTTAATGAATATGTATACACCGCCTGCATTACCTTGCACACTGTCAGATTGATGGCTGAAAATGTGGAAGGATGTGTAGTCTGGTATGGCTGCTGTGCTGTCCTTGAACCAGGTGTCTTTCACTGCACAAATATCTATATTCCAAGGTCAGGACACCTACCACAGAGTGGGGTTTAGTGTTGCCATTCCCAGTGTTTAGCAGCATAACAGTGATGTTGTATGAAGATGACGTTCTCATTGGAAAGTTTTCCTCTCCAGATAGTGCCTCTAAGAGACTCTTGTGGGGGTGTCAGCAGCCTTGGCCAGTACTCAAAATCCCAGGGGTGAGAGATGAAGACCATTCCTGGCAAAGTATTAACATCTGCTGAGCAAGTCATCCCAGGCAGACATGCAGTGCATCCGCTTACAATGACACCACATGCTAAGGCAATTATTGATGTCCATCATTTTCCGTGTACATTGAGCCATCATTCTAGGTGAGGGTTAAATACAGCTAAAATCTATGTGCATACCTGAGACAGATACAGAGTGTCTAAGCTCAGTCATGTGTCTGCATACAGTCCAGCGACATATGTCCCTAGTCATACACACCTGCAGGAAATATGATGTCATCATTATGTTACCTGATATTCCTTGAGTTGCGGCAATGTGTGGTATAGTGTATTGTGTCAAATGAAAGACAGCTAACTGTGACATTTCCCATATGTAGCCTGGTGACATGGAGATCAATGTGTCTCAAGATGTAATCACCTATGAATAATAGGTTTGATTTTGTGTTTTGCCTCAGGTGTTTCACCGATGAGACAGTGGTGCACGCTGTATTATGTGCACTGTGGTCTCCAGATGTAGGATTTTCTCAGGTGTCTGTTGTTTGGAAAAGTGTCTGGTAAGGAGCTGCACACATGCAGGTATGTGTGATGTGGGTGTGGGTGCTGCATGAGGTGAGTTGTGCATGTTGGCAAAATGATGATTGCCATATGTACTGACTGCTGTGTGAGACACCAAGGAATCAAGGTTTGAAGTACAGTCACATCTGTCATGTGTTGTGTTTGTGTGGCATAGGGTAGGAACACTTTCCACATCTCATCAGCAGTCATTAATAGTGCCATTAGCAACACAGTCATGCTTGTGTATATGTCACAGCATGCCATCATTAGGCAGTGTCATGACAGATGGTGAAATGTAACATGTTACCTTTATGTAGATCCCCTAAGGTAACACATCACTTGACAGTGAGCCATATAATGCTTTGCCAGCTATGTGGACCCTGGATTGACCATAATCCTGTCATTAGTCATGGTCCCAATAACATATCTGAAAATGTGACACTATGCAAATCCTGCAAAGTTAGGGTCATGCTGCCACACCCTTGGGGTTGACATCCTGAAATGCAGTGTTTGTAGGTATGCTTTGCAGTGAAGATGTGGATGCCTATGCATGCACAGATGACTTGTTCAGCTTTGCTGAAATTAAGTTGGCCTTGCAAGCATACAATGCCTGTCAAGCAACCACACAGCAAACTGGTTGCTGTGTGTTATGATGAGGGAGCACAGACATGTGTTCTGGGTATATAACTCTACAATATGACATACCTAGGACATGTGTTAGGTGGACACAAGTTTGGCCAAAGGTGGCCAGCCCTCTGCAGTAGACTTCACAGCCATGTCATGCAAATATCAACCATTAATCTGTTGAAGGGTAGGATGCATGAAGTGCTGTGAAATTGTCACCTAAGATGGATCACCACTCCTGAAGTGCTTCTTTCAGCAAGCCTGAACATCTATGTCACTGGACATTGCACATTATATTGTCATGCTGCAGCTTTGCTCCTAATCAACATCTGGTCAGTTCCCTGGTGACATACCACCAACACAGAAGACATAATACATGCAAAAGCCAACTGATTGCTCAGGTCATTAATTAAGGCATCTACCTGGAGAAGGGTATGTGAAGCCTAGAGAGTGTTTCATGATGTGGGACAACCATGTGAATGATCAAACAGGCTGAGTCCTGCTTCTCGTCATGAGTTTCATAGTAATATTTTGTGTGTGGTGACAGAAAAAGTATCAGAGTATGGTATCCCATGACAGTGGTTGTGGTGAGACAATCAGTAGTAGTAGCCAGGCACCAGCAAGTCATAGGTCTCCCCTGTTTTCTGCATTCTTCACAAGGTAATTGTGTCCTTTCAGTACACACTGCTTGAGTAGTGTCCAACTGCAGAATATCTGTGTAAAACCTCCCACCTTATCTTCACAGGGTATACATATTATGCTTCCCTCCATTGTTTGTCAGTGCTCTGTACAGACACCTTGGATGACTCTTTTCTTGGGACATGATGGACGTAACTGCAATACTTAGTTCCACAGAGGATAACTAGCATGCAGTGCTTAGCAGTGCCCCCAGATCTCTCAGTCATCTGATATGTAAAGCCATGAAAGGAGTTAGCATGGATAGGATCAGTAAGAATGATGTGCACCTACTGACACTGGACTAAACACAGTTTGTTTTGCTCAAGGGCAAATCATGCCTGCCTACCCTAACTGGTGGAACTCATTGAGTGTTACACTATGCAATGGATGATGGGAATATGACTCACTCCACCTACCATGGCCTGAGAAGGTGTTTGACAATATTAGGCCAGCAGGCCTTGCTGAAAACTGTGCAGGTTATTTACAGAGTGGTATCTCAGCTGGTGGATGGCCAAGTATCTGATAGTCATAATCTGAGAAGACATCATTGGGTAGACCTACGCTACAATGACTCCGGTCACCAGTGGACTTCCCTCAGACATCATTAATGTAGTACATCTTGTAGCCTTTCCCTTCTCTGCAGTCATAGCCACTGTCAGTGACATCTGACTGATGACATTAGCAGGTGATTACATATTAGGAACTGTCACTGAATCCCACACAGTACAAATAGTTATCCAGGATGGCCTAATACACACATTCAGTTGTTGTCAGAGCCACTGAAAAATAGTAAATGCCAAGGACTGTGCAATACTATCCTTTTGGAAGTCATCCAACCTTGAAAAATATAGTAGCATCCATATAACACACACATTTGAGCTATTACCTATAGACTTATGGACACAGAGAATAATGTAGTCTTTGACTTTCACTGGTCCATAAGATGTGGGGATCCAGTCAATTTTGTACAACTTATACAGAAAGGTATGGCATGTAAATCCCAGACTGTCATTGTTATACCATATTTTGCACTCATTCTACCTATCATTAAGTGCAATGGCACCTTTATTATGTCACTACACAGACATATCTTACAACTGTAGCAGCCACACAGCTTCCATGGTAAACCAATGCACATTGCAGATAACATGTCTGATGCAGTCCATGTCAACAGCATACATGTGTAGTCTCTCTTCTACATGCTTTGGAGGGGATGTGTATGGTTGCCATACAGGGAGGTGTCAGATCCCACTTTGTACCTCCTGCTTATCCAAGACAGAACTAATACATGTATTACCTGTTCTACATACCTACACCATCACTGTGGTATAAATAGTACATGCTGGAAAGACAGTTATACAACACAGATGTTACACCCTATATGTAACAGGCTTCCCATGCATGTGAAGCACACGTCTGCTGTAACACACATCATGTGCAAGTTACACAATAGGATGCAGAAAAAGACAGTCATAACTGGTGTTGGACAAATGTCTGTAATGGACACTGGGAATTTATAGACAGGTCATCTCCATCACCACAGCTTGTAGATGTGTTAGTTTCAGAAACCCTGGTGACATGTATCAAGGGTATCACACAATTTCATAGATTGGAAATGCATGAGTAGGCTGCATGATGCCATTGTCCTTGTTAGCCTATTATACACATATAACTCTATGGAGACATGCACCTATAGTGCTGGACCTTTCTGGAGACATATGTCTTCTGTGCTGACATTTCATCCTGTGCTGACATTCCATCCTGTGCTGTGATGTCTATGGATTTATTGCCACTGCGTATCCATAGTTGTCCCCTACAGACTCCTGAAACTGAACCATAAACAGGGCCATGACACACCTTTCATTGTGTAAGTATACAACTATTACATCATGATAAAACATAATGTACACAAAATTATGTGGTTTATTCATTACAAATGTCAGCATACAGTATCTGCCAGTGACCAATACAAGTGGCATGGCAAAGCAACACTGCATTACACAATTACATATTAGTTTATTTAGCTACCCTGTGCATCAGACACATAGGTTAATTTCCCTGCATCAGTGAAGAAGATGACATGGATGTGGCACAGGTATCATCACTTGCACAGGGTGTTGTGTGGGGGTGCAGGAGACCTAGGTCGAAAGCATATGTGTGAGTCAGAAAGGGAAGCAGGCAAGATGGACCATGGAAATCTGCTGTGTGTGTCTGTAGCTGACCTGAATTTGACAGTGGTGTGTTAGTGTATGCATAAATACAGGCAAGCTCAGTGCTAGCCCTACGTATGCATGCTGGGCAGCTTTGGACCATGCATGATAGAGTTGACAGTTCACCATCTCCTCCCCCGAACATGGGAACTGGCTCTACCAGGAGTTGCACTGTCACCCCCATGGCCAAGGTCAGAAGTGATGCCATTATGTGATGGTGACTACTGTCGGCTGGGACTTTGTGTCCTCCTTGGGAATGCCCAGGACCATGAGCCCATGGCCTGCCATGTGTTGGTGTGGACAGCACTCTCTCCTCTGGAGCCCTGGATGTACTTACACTATGGGAACGGGATTGTGCTTGGCCACGTGGACTCTCAGCAGATGTACAGTCGCTGACCTACATCCACGAGTCAGATGCTCAACTCCAACCAGGCGTTCCAAGACAGATGTTCTGCAATCTCAGACCACATTCTTTCCACTGCATCAGTGAACCAATCCAGTGTATCACCAATGTGGTGGAAGCAGTCACAGATGTCAGACTGGTTCGCATCCATAACCCTGAGCATTCATCTGGAGTTCTTTCCAAACATGCCCGTGCCTCCATGATTGCATAAATTCACCAAGTGACCCATGATTAGACACCTGCAACAGGTGGTGGAAGGACAGCAGGCCTCCTATGAGCAGCCCTATCTATCCGCCTGTCTGGAACCTCTCCAGGTCTCTGGCTATGGCCAGTGTCTACACTCACTGAAGCTATAGTTGCCCCACATTTCTGTTCAATGTCTCCACCCTCTGACTGTCGAAAATCTGTCACCTCCTTGGACTGGGTATGTGTAGGCATACTGGCTGTGTGTGGTGATAATGAGGGCATAAGAGTGATGTAAACCTGTGAGACAGATTTAGGCCCTGAAACCCCCACATGTGCCTCACTTCAGCTACCATCATCATCAGAGTCTGAAGAGACACTGATATCAGGTTGTGTATGGGACAGAGACCAACCGCTCCAGTCATCTGTCTTAAGAAAGGGAAAAGCAATTCATTAATACCTGCACTATTATGTTCTGCAAGTACTATGTTGCAATATATGTAAATCTGTATACACTGTTGTCACTATTACAGACCTGTTTAACTCCCAAGTTCATATAGTAGGACATGAGGACATCATTTTTCCTACAAACATCTGTAGTTACTTGTATGTAAAAGCTCTTTACACAGCAATCTCATCAGTAACAGTGAGGTACATTATTGACATTTGTGAAGCCTCTGCACAGTTGATGCATATGGCAATCTGTAATGTCCTGACAACACTGTCACATCTATCAGTGTGGTCACACCTACAAGGCATAGGTATGACTGTAACGTGTATACAGTCAGAAAATATCTGTGCAGTTGCCAGTCCTGCCAACAGTACAGCAATCCAGCCAGCAGGCCTGCAATGACATTTTAGGGAATACATTGCAGTAAATATACATCTATAACAAAACAGTGTTGTACTTACCAAGAGCAGGACCATAACCTTGTCCGATTCCTAAGGGACCTGTGGAAAATTGAGGGAGAGGTAATGTAAACACTACCACATGTTGCATTATAACAGGGTAATACATCCATATAGCTCACATTTACAGTAGTTACTTTGTTAATTGCTATGTTGGTCAAAATCTGAGAATGATATTTAAACTGCAGTTAACCTCCCCCCAACAAGAACAAACACTTGACACCCACATAAAAGTATCTGCACCTTGACACATTGAATGCTATAGTATTGCAATGCTGATCAAACTAAGCCTACCTGGATACTCGTCTGGTGCGGAAACTTTGGCACCCACATCCACAATGTACAGTGTGATGGATGCCTGGGAGCTAGCGTGTGTTCCTAGGTTCACCAGGAATTTCTCGGTGGCTGAGACTGGTTATTCTGCTGCAGGGCCTCCATCAGTGACACCATGATCTCTGGCCACATTTGCTGCTGTTCTGCATGCAGCATTAATCATATCTGTGGCACGGTGTTGACTTTCTTCATATGTCCTGCTCTGGTGACCTATGGCATTAACATCATGGACAAGGTCAGCTCACAGTTGTGCCTGCTGTTTTTTGTTTTGCCTCCCCATCAACAGTAGGAGTTCATGATGTTGACGGAAGCCTTCCAGGATTATATAATTCTCATCATCCATAAAAGGGGTATGGCATCTGGCATACATGTTTCCTGAAAGACATGACAAGATCACATATGTGGAAGTACACTATGTAGAGATACTGCAAGAACAGAATGGCTGGTAGTATCCACTGTTTGATCACATGTTATATTCCACAGTGTACAAACATACTAACCTTGTGGATACAACTAAGATACTAGCAATAGTCAGCTATTCCACTATGTGCCATGACAGATACTGCTGTATGATCACATACCCAACACAGGAGTCCATTGTAATATGCTCCCTAGGGGCAACACCCCTGATATGTCAAAACAACAATGCCAAACAAATAACAGTGTGGTATTACAACCATTATAAAGGGAAATTCCCATGAAACCAGTCTGCCACATTGACAAAAAACATTCCACACTTGATGTACTTTACATCCTCTGTAGGTGTAACAAATCTGGAGATCAATGACAAGCCATCAGTACAGTTCTAAGAAAGGTTTAATGCTGTAATCCCCATTCCCCCTAAATATATTCACACATCTGCATCATTTTGTAAACAATAAGGTTACATACCTGATACAGTACAATACTCCTCTGTTAATATGTGCAGATATATAAAGTTCTTACAATACTCTGTTGATATGTGCAGATATATACATTTCTTGGCAACACATTTACTGTCTGAAGAAAGTCCCATACATACTGGTTCCCCTAGCCAGCTGTTTGCCTTTTTAACATGGTTCTCATTACTAGGTTATTGGTCCTTAACCAATCTGTGGTTCTGAAATGCTAATTGCAGACAGCACAGCTGATTTGCAGTATAATCAGCCAATGACATGTAACCATTGATCAAGATATAAGGCCTTCATGTAGATTAGAAACTGTTTCTGATGTGTTGTGCTGGACATTCCTGGGGACAAGATACTATGTCATCACAGAGCATACATCTGTAGCAGCTACTTTTACATACAGATGTATGTGCTACAGGCTGCAGCTAAGGCTGCAGGCAATAGGCATATGCAGAGAGTGTAAACACTATGGAGGACAACAAGCTATAAGAGTAACTGTGGGAGTTGTGGCAGTCTTGTTGTAGAGGCAGAGCTAGAGTGAGGCTATCCATTGTACTGCAGATTAAGGCATGTGTTTAAAATAAGTATGTTAAGCAATGGTAACAGTAACAGAGTACTAGGCAACATTTGCTGTGTCCTTGAGCAACATAGGGGGTAAATATACCATTATCTCAACCATTTGGGCAACTGCAAGGCCATGTATTACTTTATGGTAGTCATTTGTTATGCGTGTGCTGGCAGACTTTGTTACTAGCAGGACCTCCATATGAGTATATTAGTTGTGCAGCTGTGCTAATCTGCAATATCATTATGAAATGTTTGTGTGCTGCACTCTGATATTAGTGGACCTCATTTGCATTACTTAAGTTGCAATCCTCTGTGAATGCACGTACATGCCTCTCAAGCTGTTAGCATGGACAGTATGAGACAAGCACTAACAAATGCTGGTACACAACTACATGAAACTGTTTCACATAATATGCACATACATAACTACAAAGGTGTTTTGTAAACAGATTTGTAAATACATTTCATTCCAAGTAATCATTTATCTGTTAATCACAGACCAGACAGATTGGGCAGTTGTCATTACATTATGAAAAATTGTGACATTTGAGAGATAAGTTTGTGCACGTTAAGTAGACTAGACAGCCATCATGTCTTAGCTGACAGACATGGAAGTAGAACACAAAAGCTGTGACTGCAGGGGACATGTGCTCATTATGTAACGATTGACTGCAGTGACATTAGAACAGATATGCAAAGAATACAGTACTACTGCATGTACATCAACATATTCTTATGAAACCACTTTCCTGCTTTACACTTTATTGTTATTGCTCCATAGAATCTGTGAAGTATACACATGATATCTGCCCAGAACTTAGGCTACCTTAGCCATATA
Organism: Protopterus annectens; assembly: GCF_019279795.1. Classification (NCBI taxonomy): domain Eukaryota; kingdom Metazoa; phylum Chordata; order Ceratodontiformes; family Protopteridae; genus Protopterus; species Protopterus annectens. Next base: position 226,283,550 of record NC_056736.1, on the reverse strand, counting down.
ACTTGTTTCTGGAGTGGAATAGAGAACATTACTTGGCTGAAAGTAGGCGGCAGACAGCCATGAACCATACCGTGGGTTGTGCAATACATTTATCAGGAAATTACTTCCGCATACTTTATTTATTTCAGTTTTACAGTTGAATGCAGCAACATTAGAACAGGCATGCAATGAATACAGCACCACTGCAATTATTTCAACGCATTCTTATGAAACCACAATCCTGCTTTACACTTTATTGTTAATGCTCCTTAGAATCTGTGAAGTACACACATGATATCTGCCCAGAACGTGGGCTACCTTACCCATATGCTTTGTTCCTGGAGTGGGAGGAATACAGAGCATTATGTGAGTGAAAATGGACTGCAGACATCCCTGAACCATACTGTGGGTTGTGCAATACATTTATCAAGCAATTACTTTTGCATTCTTTATTTATTTCAGTTTTACAGTTGACTGTAGCAACATTAGAACAGACATGCAGTGAATACAGCCATACTTCACTTATTTCAACACATTAGTTATCAAACCACAATCCTGCTTTACACCTTATTGCTTATTGTTATTGTTTATTGCACTACAGTTATCAGAAAATATCTGTGCTTCCCACACTTTTAGCACATCCTTGCCAGGCACCTGGCATGAGCCTGGACATTATGAGCCAGTTCAGCTGCAGCTGTTGGAAGTGAAGCACACCATTATGCATACCCATTTTGTACAGATTGAGCTTGGATTTTATTAAAGTAGTGACAAACATACTTACGTATCTTTGTGCATGCCCAGCCCTAAACTCTTGGACCCAGGTGTCCAGGGTTTCCCTCTTCCTTTGCTTCAGGTCATCATAGTGGTGACAACACTGATCACCAATGCGGGGGATACCAGTAGCACTGGTAAAATTCCTGACCAACAGATCCCAGGCTTCAGATTTACATTGTGAGTCCTGGTAATTGCCCTGCAACAGCTGAAGTTTGTAGTTTTGGACCAGGCATCTAACTAACACTCTGGACTCCTGCACACCCCACCTCTGCATCTGAAAGCACACTACCTCACCAACATCTCCAGGCATATTGACAGGTTAATAAGACTTCAACAAATACTGCTGAGTCCTGTCCTATTGTCATTAATATAGGCTGTTTTCCCACCCTTACACATTGCACTGCAACATTCAGAAAAGCACCATGTTGCTTAGCATCATGCAAACCTGTTTAGTGGAGCTGAGCATCATGTAAACTCACACAGCCATGTTTTATTGAAGCTTAGCAACAAACAAACAGGAATAGCCGTTAACCATGTTTATGCAGTGCTTAGCACTGTGCAGCTTTTTCAAATGTAACAAACTTGTTTTTACATTAAACCACCCTTTAGGTCACCTCACACATTTCCACAGCAATATATGTAAAAAGGTATGACTGCTGGGGACTCAACTCTAGGACCTACAACACTCTAGGCTGCGACTCTACCTATTCAGCTACATGGATAGTAAGAAGACCAGTATACCTTCACATATAGTACTAAACTAGCTGTAAGTGTTGCTAAGCACAGTGCCACACAAACAGCCATTCATAATGTAAAATAAAAGCATGTAGACAAAAACACATAATTAATTACATCTGGTTTCTGTTTATAGATGTCTGGCATATATCACTTGTGCATGTGTAAGTGCAGCTTGGCATTGCTTGTTCCACACCACACAAACGGGCATTAAAAGAAAGCAAAATAAATAAATAAATAAATACATTCTGTTTCTATTTTTAAATGTCTGGCAATTGTCGACTGTGTATGTGGAAGTGGAGCTTGGCTCTACTGTGCTCCTCGCCGCACCATGCAAAGGGGCATTTAAAAAAATACAAAAATAAAACAAAATATATTAAAATTCACACATACTTCTGCACTAGCAGGGTTCATTACAGGGTTTCTTCTCTTGTATATAACATCTGTCCAGGAATTCCTTGGGCAATCCTGAACCATGGAACACTACACTACCACCTACAGGGATTCAGTATCCATGTTACTGTTATCTCCCTAGGCAGTGCACCATGATTAATATGCTTGGCAAGCTGCTGATGGGGAACCATGGCCATGTACACAGTACATTCCATGTAGGCTGTACATGGAGCCTACATGGATTTTATTGATTCCTGGAGCTTGTTTGTCAGGTTAATAACATTACTTATACATATACATATACATTAAAGAGCTGCGTGTTTAACAATATATATTTGTAACATGAAAGTTCAAAAATAAATGTTTAATTGTAGAACCATAATTCTACTAATACCCACAATTACTCATTTAATATATATCTAATATCCTGTGTGTGTCCAATGCACCTGCTATAGATAGTTATCTCTATGTGTAATTATTTTGATAATGTTAATTTTTATATAAAATAAACTAACAGCAGTAATCAAACTTTGGTCTTTGCTATATTAGATCCCAGGCTCAGCTACATTTTAACCCTTAACTTACACCTACTGCCACAGGAAGAATTATGCAGCAGCTGTATATATTTTCACATTCTTTACTATGCATGTGTGCTGACCTTTTGCACAATGCCACTTTATCATTTTTGCATGGTAGCAAACCACAGATGATAGAATGTATCTGTTTTGAAATTGACAGGTGTCTACTTATTGTCTGTAGGTGTTCTAGACCTGCAGATGTTGTGAAAGCTTGCTATTGTGTGATGCAGTTTAGTGTGTTCGCATGATCAGAAGCAAAAGATCCAACAATGTATCATTTTTTAAATTTACAAGTGTCTGCCTATTGTCTGCAGGTGTTCTAGACCTGCAGGTGTTGGGCAAGCTTGCTAACTGTTGTACATGTCACTTAGAGTATTTGCATGATGAGCAGAAAAAGATGCAACAATGTATCCTGAAATTGACAATGTCTGCTTCTTGTCTAGGCCATTACACCATGTTTGCATGGAGGTGAGCAATGCACAAATGTGATTATCAAAGCATAGATTATTATTGTAAAAAGGGTTTATTAGTTTTCGTAACTAGAAAATAAATGTGTGACTTGAACCTCGATTAACATATTGTTACTTTAACTAATTTATATCTGTTTGGGGCTTTTCCCTCCAGGCCTCTACTGAAAAATAGCATGTCAGCAAATCAGCTTAATACAGCTGTAAAGCTGGGCCAATGGCAACAAAAGAATATAGACTTATCATGATGAGTTGGAAGGCTCAAACCAAGTCATTCAAGTACTGATAAAAGGTTCTATCACACTAAATATAAACCAATGAAAAAAGGTAAAAAACACTGTTACTGCACATGTTGCCTATATATGCTAATATAAACATCACTGTGTATGAGCACTCAAAGCAAATCTAGATAAGCCAATCAGGTTGTATATAAAAAGTAATCTCAACTATTGGAGACTACATTCACTTCCTTAAAATCCACCAATAGGAGCAAAGCAAATATAAAAAAATATACAAATATGTATAAAGAATATAAGTGGACATAAGATATATAAATATATGAATATACTCTTATAAGTAAAAAAAAAAACTCTAATACAAACTCTACAAACAAAACCCAGAGGGCTCTACAACTTTGAAATTGAAACTATGAGACAGACTAAGCCACTAACACTATGTATACTGCCTAGATCAGCTAATCAAAAACAAGGTTCACAGACATTTGCAGCAAATTCATCCAAACAAATCAAGTTGGTATATTAAACACTCTCTCCCTTTAGAACACTAAAATCGCTTCCTGAAAAGAAAATAGTATCCAATCAAATAATACAAGACTAAAACAAAATAAAATGAACATGAGATGTACTCAAAAACTGTTAGTCGGGGAGTGGCCATGACTTAGTACAGGTTTCAGGGAAATACAGTAATTTAACACAGGATTAATCATCTATCTTAACTCATTTCTTTCAGTTCTGTTTGAAACATCCCCCCTTTTATTATATTTCATTAATTCTAATACTAAAATTCAAACTGATGGTTAGTACCACATTCCGTTACATGTTTTCTTAAAGCATTATTGGCCTTATCATGTTCTAAAATTCTATTATTGACCATACAACTGGTTTTACCAACATAAAATGCATTACAACAACACAAGCTGTATAATAAACTAAATCCTTACTTCTACAGTCCCGTAGAAACTAAGACCAAATATTCATCCCTGTAAGTTAGAAACAAAGGGAGTATTCATTTTAATAAATTTACAAGCATTTCATCTATGACAGTGGAATGTTGCTACATGTTCAGATGTCAACAAAGTATTACAAGTCTCACTCTTATAGCACAGCTGCCATTTAAGTGATAGTTTGTTCCTAAATGAAAATTTAGGTGTATTCCCTACCCACATTTTTAACTTTCTTGTCAACTAAAAGCAAAGGTCAATATTTCTTAAGTATATCACAAAGCATGTTGACATCACTCAAATAAGTAAATAAAACTCTGGGATGTCTCGCCTGTAGAGATTTATCTTCTCTAGCTCTTAAATTATTTATCTACTCTATCTCTTAAATGTCTATCACATTCTGAAAACAATTTACCTAATGACCCTCTTGTTGACTATGCTTCAAAAGCAGAATTTTCCACCTCTTTACGTGAGTAGACTCTTGCTAGGAAATCAAATGTCATACCCTCAGAGGCTTCTTCTTGTCTAGCATCATTATTATAATGATGCATCACCCTTAAAAGACTGCTGATGACATTTTTTTGTTACATGCCTTGGATGCATACTACTTTTTTGCAGATAAACATTCTTCTTTCAAGGTTTCCTATGCAGGTTTGCAGTCTAGATGGTCTCTGTCAGTATTAATATCTAAAATATCTATACTCTTTTCTGAGAACTTACAGCAAAATTTAAGATAAGAAAAAACTATTGTGTATAAAGCCAACAAATTCTTCAAGTTTACTAACAGTGTTATTCCAAACAAGAAAAATGTCATCAATGAAACATTTATTGTATAAAATATCATTCACAAATAAGTTAGCCTTAATGATGAATTCAGACTCCCAATATACTAGTGCCAAGTTGGCATAACTGTTGGCACAAAACATGCCCATGTCTACTTCAACCTTCTGTAGGTATCAATCAAATTTTAAAATAAAAAACATTGCTTTCAAGAATTAATTCAAGCAACAAACAGCCAAGTTCTAACTTAGAATCAGGAAAGTCACTACGCGCCGTCAAGTAAGATCTAACATTCTCTATGCCTTCTATATTGAGAATAATAGTAAAAAAGGAGTTAATATCTAATGTAACACATAAACATTCAAGTCAATTGCATTGGACCAGTCATATAAATCCTTTAAAACATTTAGTATATTTTCAAAACTGTCTGAATGTTGTCTAGTACTGATCTTAATGATTTTTCAATGTAAATAGACAGTGGCTGAGTTAACCACCCTTGACTTGACAATACCAGATGCTTGGGTGGATCAAGACGATTCTTATGTACCTTCAGTAGGCCATAAAGAATCAGTATCATGGGATATTCTATTGTGAAATAATCAAACAGCTCTGTAGAAATCATCCCAGTCATAAGCATATTATGGACAAAAAAGTGAACTCTAGCTATCAAACCATTCAACTGATGTTTGTAAAGGTGCATGTAGGTTATTTCATCTTTCAATATGTCTCATATTTTCCCAATATATTGGTGTCTATCAATAACAACTATCCCTCCTTAGTTATCCGCTGGTTGAATCTTGATGGTAGAGTTATCTCTCAGTTCTATAAGACTCTAGTTTCATCAAGAGTCATATTTCCAAAAAAACTATTTGTGTTTTTGTGACAAAGTTTCCCTCATTTACTCTTTACATAGACCTACAAAACTCACAAGGGATGAAGGAAGGGATGGAGTAAATGTGCTTGGTTTCCTATAATTGTTAATTGATGGTTCTTCCTGTGGAAACAACCATTTTAGTGAGACACTTCTTGCAAAAATTTGAGATATATTAATGATTCTGTTAAATAAGAACATTTACCTGAAATAAAAGAAAGCCCTTTATTACGTACTCTCAGCTGTTCTTCTGTAAGATCTTGTGAAGATATATTAAAAACTAAGTTGTTCTATTCTTGTTTCTCATGACCACTCCTGCCTGCTTTTCCTAAAACAAAACCAAATGAACATGAGATATACTCAAAAACTATTAATGAGGGAGTGGGTGTGACTTAAGCACAGTTTTCAGGGAAAGCTGGTAGCATGAAGGGCAAAACAAAAAAGGGGCATGTGCATCATCAACTTCAAATCAAAAAGGAGCTGATCTAGACAGTATTCATAGTATTAGTGACTTAGTCTCTCCCAAAGTTTTAATTTCAAAGTAGTAGAGCCCTCCAGGTTTTATTTGTATAGCTTATAGTAGACATTTTCTTTTTACTTATAAAAGTATATTTATATATTTATATATCTTACGTCCATTTATATTTTTATACATTTTTTATATATTTTTTATATTTTTCTTGTTCCTATTGGTAGATTTTAAGGAAGTGAATGCAGCCTTCTGATAAATTGAGAGCATGTTTTATATAAAACCTAGTCAAAACAAAAGCTGGCTCAGGTGGATCCATGGTAAAACTACAATTTATTGAAGTTTAATAAACACAAAATAAAAAAAAAGATTAGCGCTTTCATTCACTTCTTATGAACTTCATCAGATAATCCTATACGTTTGCCCTGTTTAAATACACTCAAAAGCAACCCCATTGGTCAGCCCACATACACATCCTTCCTTAAAGCAGAACATTCCTTTTATCCAATATTCATCATTCAAAAATGCCTAAAACATAAATATAGCATATAAAATACATAACATCAATATAGGGACACACAACTCATGTCTAATAACAGGCCTGAAAATCAAAAAAGCAGATAAAAAGGATAATAGAAATACATAATAATTTAAAAATACTTTACATTTTTAAATGTTAAACACTTAAGCCTATTTAAATGTTAAACACTTAAGCCTATCGCACCCTATATTCCCCGAGGGTCTCCTATCCAAGTACTAACCATTCCTGACCCTGCTTATCTTCCAAGATGGAAAGGAAAACAATTACAATCAGGTAACAGATAACTCATGAATTTCTTAAGGTCATGGTATATAAATAACAAATATAAATATGTATGAACTAATTAAAATAAAAAAAAATGAAAATATTCCATTTGCTGCTTCAGTGCTTTAAGCTTTAAAATACAAGCAATAGAAATACATTCACTGAGCCCAGGCTATCTACTAGCATCCAATACCATTTGCCATGACATTGCCTTCTTCTGAGCGCAGGCCGATCCAATTTGGTATAAATTCTTACTTCATCCACCAAATATTGCTTCAATTTAGTATCTAAGTACTTTGAACATGCTGATGTAATGGAGTTTTTCACTGAAGCCATTTGCCATGACATTGTCTACTCCAGTAGTAGGCTACTAGGTCCACCCCTATAGCCTAAACTGACCTGGTCAATAACTACATACTAAAATGGTGTCCTGGAAAAGTCATGAGGTAACAACACACCAAATGAAACACAAAGATCATGTACAAAGTCCAAACAAAAGCTGTCTCAGGTGGATCCATAGTAAAACTTCAATTTATTGAACATTAATAAACAAAGAAGAAAAAAGAAGAAAGTAAATAAAGAATAAATGGAGGTGTTTCAACTACTTAGAAGCTAGCATGTTCGAGTTATGAAACTGTATAAAGGGGGGTGGGGGTTGTACTCATGGATTTGGCAGACTATAATGCTAAGGTTAGGTGCTTGCTTGCAACAGATACTTATGAGTATCCTTAAATTAAGTAAATGGCATGGATAGGGACATTTGTGCTAATCTGAATAATATGTTTATTGATAGCCAGGTTGGTATGGAATTATTTAATTACTTTTAACTTAGTAACCCCACTATACCATTTATCTTTGGGGTACCTAAAATACATAAAAACTAGTATGATTCACCATTATGCCCCATAGCTGATGGGAAAAAACCCATTACATCAGCGTGTTCAAAGTACTTAGTACTAAATTGAAGCAATATTTGGTGGATGAAGTAAGAATTTGTAGAGATTCCTGGGATTTCTTAGGTAAGGTAGACAGTATTAAGTTTGATTCTAATGACATTTTGGTCACCATAGATGTGAAGGATTTATATAGTGTAAAACCTCAGGCATTGGGTACCCAATGGGTATGTGATTATCTGGAAGCTAAACGGGTACCCCAGGAACAGGTTAATTTAATAGTAGATCTATTGAAGCTGGTATTAAATAATAATTTCATCACCTTTGAGAATATATATTACTTGCAAAAGAAAGGAGTGGCGATGGGTTCCAGTGTGGTGTGGCTTTTGCAAATACTGTAATGGCACAATGGGAGATATGTTTTAGGATGGGTACCAGTTTTATAATTCCTTCTGGTTATATTCCAAGCTTTTGGATGATATTTGTATCATCTAGAAGGGTACTAAGGAGGAACTGGATAACTTTTTATCTTATATTAGCAATACAACTGAATTTCTGAGGTTTTACCATGAAATGGACCAGAAGAAAATAGGTTATTTAGATGTTCTATTAATAAAGGATACCTGTAACAAGAGGTATGTTTCCTGTATCCATCAGAAAAGTACCTACTCTAATAGTTTTTTATACTTCTCAATTTCCCACCCCAATCATCAAAAAGGAGCCATGGTCAATGGGCAGTAAGTCTGGTATCATTAAATGATGGTGTGTTTGGTGGAATGTTATACAATGGTGGTGATGTTTAAGAGTAGAGGGTATCTCAGTGAGATCTTAAACAAATTAATAAGCGAAGTTATTAGTAAGAGGGAACATGGGTATATTAAACCTATCCTAGGAGTGGATAGAAATAGAGAGGTATCTCCTCCGAATATTGAATTCAGTAATAAGGGACTACTTCCATCATCTGGTACAGGTGTGGAGGGCACTGCTGAAGAAGGGCTGAGTGGTGCTGAGAATAGTTATAGGTTCATAGATTGGTACTAGGCTATCGGCCCTAGGGCCTATACAAGCCTAGCCATAACAATTCCCTGGCTATTTCTTCCCACAGTATTTACTTCCCTGGACACCTGTCTAGCAGGGTGACTGACATAATCCCTGGGGTGAATTTTCTATCTCCAATCCAATCATCAAGGTTCCTTTTGAAGAGGGCCAAAGAGGTACTCTGCTTGACATGTATGGGTAGTCCATTCCAGAGTCTGGGGAGTCTCTGGGTCAGGAACCTATCCCTCCAGCATGTTTTATTCATTGTGATGGCAAGGTTTAGATCCCTGGAGTGTGTGGCTCTGAGGGATTGGGATTTCTTTAAGTGTAGCATGTCCAACAGCTTTGGGTTTGACATGGCCTTGTATGTTAAGCAGAAATCGCCTCTGAGTAGACGATATGTGACAGAGTATAGGTGGATTTATTTTTAGATGGTAAGCATAGGGCATCTAGTTTAGGCCTGTGATTCTTTTAGTGAGGTATTTCTGCGGCCTTTCCAGTTATTGCAGATGTCTTGAGAGGTACATACTAAATGGGGCGCTGTATTATGAAACCACTTTAGTGGAAATCAGACCTTGGAAAGGAATCTTAATAAGAACTAGGACGTTTTAATGGAGAGTAATTGATTCCAAGTTGAAACAGGGGAACAACCTATTGTGGTTTATTGCAGAAGGAAAATTTTGAAATGTATTTTGGAAAGGAAGGAATATGCTCTAACTAAAAGTAAATTTTGTATGGGCATGAGCAAATGTGGTAGGTGTCATTTTTGTAAGTGTGTCAAGGAAGGGAAATACTTTATTGCCCGTGGTAACCAATTTAAGATACTTGGAAATTTTAATTGTGAATCTACGGGGGTAGTCTGTTTGGCTCAGTGTAAAGTGTGCCCCTGTTTTTGTTGGGAAGACGGACCACAAAGTGAAATAACATATTTATGAACATGAGTATAATATCAAAAAATGCATTATGACAAACGCCCTTGCTAAACATGTATGCGATTTTCAAGGACACCATTTTAAGCATATAGTTACTGAACAGATCAGTTTAGGTTTTAGGGGAGGACCTAGTAGCCTACTACTGGAGAAGAAGGATCTATCATGACAAATGGTATTGGATTCTAGTAGATGGTCAGGGCTGAATGAATATATTTCTATTGCTTGTAGTTTAAAGCCTAATGCACTGAACCAATAAAGAGAATAATTTTATTTATTTTTTAATTATTTTATAAATTAGTTTATACTTATTTATATTTGTTATTTATATACCACGACCTTAAGAAGTATATGGGTTATATGTACATATTTTTGTACTTTTTGCAATTAGTAAACAGACTAACCTGACTTTACTTGCTCTTCTTCCATTTATTTATTTAATTTATTTTATTTTACATTTGTTGACCGGGAGAGTCCAACTGGATTACAAATCCATTTTTAGTGGAAGCCTGGGGAGAAAAGCTCCAAGAGAAAATTTTTTTACAAAACATAGCTTTAAGGACAGACATTTGACATACAATTTCCATAGAAGAGACTTTTACATACATATTAACTAACAGATAGGATACATTCATTCTGTACAATATAATATTACATTTTAGAAGATATTCCTGTGATAGATTTACTATCAGAAAAAAAGCAGAGAATGTAGAATAAAGCTCTGAAAGAGCAGATGATGCTCGCTATAGTTGAGAAGGATAACAAATTGATTCACTATATGTCTTTGCCTAGTTTTAGTTGAGAAGTATAACGGATTGATTTACAATATGTCTTCTCCTGGTTTTAGTTGCTTATGGAAAGCTCAACATTGCTGGGGTAGTTTTCCCTAACTCCTGGAGAGATGGGATGAGCAATAGATTAACAGTCCTAAGTGGGTACAGTATTATGATTGGTTGGCTTAGCAGAGTTACTTAAGTTAGGTGAAGTGTTCTAATGAGACATTAGCCAGTGGGGATACATAAGCACAGTCAATTATTCAAAAAGTGAGTTTTAAAAAGTTTCTTGACCTGTGATGGGCATTTGTTGTCAGATATGTGGGCAGGAAGGGAGTTCCAGGTTTTTGCTATACAGTGGCTGTAGACAGACTTAACCAGCTTCATTGTTATATTTGGTTACTTTGAAGAGGTTTTGTGTGCTAGACCTCAAGGGCCTGATGGTTGTATTGGGTTGAAAAAGATTTTGTAGTGCTGGGGTGTTTTCAGAGTTATGTATTATTTTGTGGGCTAGTGATAGTTGATTTAGCTGAAGTAGTAGTGGTAATTCTAGCCAACTAAGTTTTTTAGGCATTCACAGTGATGTGTTCTGATGGGAGAGGTTGTAGCGAATTTGGCTATCTTATTATAACAACTATTAAGTTTTAGGTCCGATTTGCGGAGATTTGTAAGCACGGGGGAGGCATAAATTAGGGTGGATAGTAGGCGAGTCATTCGCTATTGTAGTTTTGGATTGGTCAGTGAGGAATTTTTTATTGCGATACAGTAGGCCAAGTTTTTTATGTACCTTTTTTATGATTATAGAAATGTGTAGGTCAAATCTAAGGGGATTATCTATTTCAACCCGATTTGTGGGGGTGATTGTGGTCCTGTTCAAGGAGGAGATGAAAGAATCAGTGGTAGGTGTGGCTTTGTGGGAGCTAAAGAGTACTAGCTTTGTTTTACTTGGGTTCAGAATGAGCCTTTGGTTTGTAATCCAAGTTTTTGCTAGGGAAAAGCATTCTTGTGTTAGAGAGTGAAGGATGTCAATTAATTTGGCTGCACATATTATGGTGGTATCATCTGCATATTGCACTATTGAGGATTTAGGAATACTGTTGAGCTGACTGGTGAAGAGGGTAAAAAGAAGTGGCCCCAGGATGGAGCTTTGGGGTACTCCTAGGGAGACTGGTAGGGAGGGGGAGAGTTGTTTTTGCCACATAACAGCTTGTTTCCTTCTCTCTAGGTAGTTTTTGAACCAGGAGATGGTAGGGGTGGTAAGGTTTAGAGTTGCTAGTGAAAGAAGGAGTTTATTGCGGTTAACCATATTGAATGCTTTGGACAAGTAAAGGAAGGTGGCAGATACAAGGAGTCCGTTGTTTCTGTGAGTATTGACAATGTTGGTGAATTCTGTTAGTGTGTTGGTACTGCTATGGAAGGGTCTAAAGCCATGTTGTTGTGTTGCTATTAGATTATTTTCTAGGAGATATTTCATTAGTTGCTTGTGTATTACCCTCTCTAAAATTTTAGATAAAGGGGGTAGTATGGCTATAGGGTGGTAATTATTGAGTTCCAGGTAGATTATTTTCTAGGAGATATTTCATTAGTAGATTGTGTATTACCCTCTCTAAAATTTTAGATAAAGGGGGTAGTATGGCTATAGGGTGGTAATTATTGAGTTCCAGGTAGGTCCCCCTTTATGTAGAGGGATGGATATGTGATATTTTCCATAGTTTGGGTACTATACACTCAGAGATGGATCTGTTAATTAGGATGGAGACAGGATATGATATGTCTTCTGCAGCCAGGTGGAGGTATTCAGCGGGTAATTTATCTGTGGCTGGAGACGTTGGTTTGAGCTTGCTGAGTAGTTTTTCAATGGATTTGGTTGGTTCTGGGTGGAAGCTGAACTTGGGGCAATTGTTAGTTGGGGGTGGGGGTGGATTTGCAGGGTTGGGGATGTTTTAATAGGGCTGGTTGTTTGCAAGGGTCTGGATGGTTTCTGTAAAGTATTTATTAAATTGAGTAGGGATGTCTTCTTGGTTGTTATCTATTTTAGGGGTTCGGGTAGTTGTTTTACCTGGTTGTAGAATAGAGTTAATTGTTGCCCAAAATTTCTGTGGGTTGTTCCTGATCTTATCCTGTAACTTTTGGTAGTAAGATGTTTTGTCTGTTTTGGTGAGTTTCTTTTGGCTTTGTTATGTAGTTCAACATATATTTGTTTGTTCAATTGGGATTTATTGTTGAGGTAGTTGATCCAAGCCTTGCTTCTTTTTTTTGAGGAGGGATTTTGTGTCTGGGGTTAACCAGGGGGCATATTTAGTTTTAATTCTTGTTGTTCTGGAGGGGGCGTGATGGTTAAGGGTTTTAAAGAAGGTAGTATTAAAATATAGTACAGCTTCATCAAGAGGTAGGTTTTTTAGGGGGGTCCAGTTGCACATTTTTAGGTTGTTTATAAAGTTTAAGCAGTTAAAGTGTTTTTGTTTCTAATTAGGCACATAGATATTTGGGTCAGTTGTGGTGATTTTGATCTGAGTAAGAATGTGGCTTGGCGGTCAGCCAGGGTGTCTGGTAGACACCCTGCTAGGGATATCAGTGATGGGTGGGATACGAGTAGCCAATCTAGAGTGGATTGGTGTTTGATTCTCTTGTCTGTTCTTGTGGGGAAAAGTGATGAGTTGGGTTAGGCCATGTGGGTTAATATGGGAGAGTGGGTTATGACTGGAACAGTTTTGCTAGTCAGTATTAACGTCTCCTAATACTATGCTTTCCTGGGGGAGGGAGTTAGATATCCATTCTAGGAGTTTTTCTGTAATGGAGATATTGTTGCCTGGAGGGATGTAGCATCCTATGATGTTGATGTGTTTGCTATCATTAAGTTTTAGTTTTGTTAGAGTAAGTTCAACTTTATCAAGGTCTGGGGTTGTTATGTTGACTTTCTCAAGGATGAGGTGAGATTTCTGCACTATAGCAACACCCCCCCCCTTTTTATACCTATTCTATCACTACAAATTATATTGTAACCTGGTGGAATGATTTCATTGTTGTGGTTGCCTGGTTTAAGCCAAGTCTCTGTTAGCATGATTATCTAAGGTTGATAAAAGGAGAGTAGTGCATTAAGGTCGTGGACTTTGTTTAGTAAACTTCTGACATTTAAATTTAAAATGAGGAGCGTGGATTTGTCTCAGTGGAGAAGGGTATCATTCAGGTTGAGGGTTGGGACTCCTAGATTTATGGGCCTGGGTTTGGGTGTATATAACTGTAGCTAATGAGTTGGGTTCTGAGGTAAAAATAGAGTTTGAGTAGTTTGTTTAGGGTCTTACAGTTCTTTATAGTTGTTTGGGACTGGTAGTGTGATGTCTGTAATCTGTGTGCATAGTGGTGAATAAAGAAGGTTTGGTAGTTATATGGGGCTAGTTGAGTAAAAGGGTGTGTAATAATGTTAGTGGAAGTAGTTTTTCCATTTTTTCCATCTTGGAAGATAAGCAGCATCAGGGCTGGTGAGTAATTGGACGGGTGACCATCTGGGAATATCAGTTGCTGTAGGCTTAAGTTTTAACAATTTTAAGCATTTAGGAATTTATAAATAATTCAGTATTTCTATTGCCCTTTTTATCAGCTATTTTGATTTTCCGGCCTGTTATCAGACATTAGTTGTGTGTTCCTATATTTGTATTATATATTTTATATGCTACATTTATATTTTAGATATTGTTGTATGGTGAATATTGGATAAAAAGAATGTGCTGCTTTAAGGAAGGGGGTGTGTGGAAAATTGATCAATGGGGTTACCTTTGAATTTATTTAAACAGTGCAAACATGTATAGGATTATGCGATTCATTTTATATAAAACCTGATTGCCTTATTTAGATTTGCTGCAAGTGCTCATACAAAATGATGTTTACATTAGCATATATAGGCATGAGCAATAATAGTGTATTTTATCCTTTTTCATTGGTTTATATTTAGAATGGTAGAAACTTTTATCAGTACTTGATTGACTCGATTTCAGCCTTCCAATTTTCATAATAAGTCTGCATTCTTTTGTTGCCATTGGCCCAGCTTTAGACCTGTATTAAGTTGATTTGCTGAAAAGAACATTTTAATCAGTAGGCTCAGTTAGAGACTTCTAACTCATCCTGGTGAGTATGTATATTTATATTCTCTTGTTACCAGTGGCTCAGCTTTAGAGCTGCATTAATTTGATTTGCTCCCAAGAGCATTTTGATTAGTTTTCATGAATATGTATACTTAGATTTTTTTTTTTTATTGGTTTATTTGTTCAGTGTGTTCTATTTTCATTGGTTAGAATTTTTTATTTAAAGTTTTTGAACACTTGTATCCTTGGTCTGATGAAGCAGTATTAACTCAGTGAAAATGCTTACTGATTTTAGCTTTATTTGTTGTGTTTAAATTCTGCAGTATTTACTAAATGTATTTTAAGCTGTGGTGCTTGCAGTTTTTTCTTTTCACTTGGATTTCTTTGAGTGGTTACTGCGACCTTTATTCAGTTGGTGCTCTGTCTACTCTTTTCATGCCATGATGACCATGTTTACACTGCTCTACTCAGTATGTAGAGCCACTTACAGAGTACAAAATGGAGAGCTATTGTGTACACATCTCACCACAATGAGCAAATGGCCTTAGAGCACCATGTAGGCTTTACTGAAGCTGCAACTATATGCATGTTAATAACATATTTGTGTTCTTCATTTTATTGATTTCCCCACTTCTACTTATGCCTGCCTCAAGATTCTTTAAATCAATACAGAATGTTAGACTTGACAGTTCTTAGGTTCAGTCCTTTTATAAGGCAAGCGAAAGTTGGGTGACAGGGTTATGCATTCAGTTGTCATACTCCTGGGGGGAAGCCATGTTTATGGAAAGGTTAGCAATATTGATTTTGCTGGCAGAAAAGGGCTAGAGTACCTGTCAAGTGTGCCTTATTATTATTTCTATTATTTTATCAAAAAAAAAAAAAAAAAAACAGGTGCTGCTTATATAGTAGTTTAGCTCCTCCTCCCTCACTTCTTGTAAGGAAAGCCTTGTGCATGTTCCATGCATTGTTTAATGCTGTTACTGCTTTACTCCTAATAATGGGGTCTATGTTAAATGTTTGAACATCCAAAATGTCAAACATTACATAGTCGAGACCAAATGTTCAACATTTGGATGTTCGAACTTCAAAGAAGAAAAAGTAAAAAAAGAAAAAAACACTTTAACAGCGTAGGCAGCGGGGGAAAGCCCCCCTGCACCCCTCACACACCCCCTACTTAAATATACCAACTCTGAGACCGCACTTCAGTGCAGAAAAGAGAAATTCTCCATATCTGCACCGTACGGCACCATTGAAAGTCTATCTTCGAACACTCAAAATTTCGAACGTTTGGTCTCGACCATGTAATGTTTGAAATGTTGAGCATTCAAAGATTTGTCAGGTACCCTAATAACGCGTTATGAATTTTGTTCCTCACCATGCTGTTTCCTGTAAAATAATACTTTCTCCTTCATATTTCCTTTAGGATGCCTACCTTGTTTCCCTAACTTGCGTGCACACTTATTTGTTTTGTAGAAGAACTCTGTCAGCATTTGTCTCTGTAAAGTAATTGCTGTGTACTTGTTCTGTAAGTGATAACATAAATCATGATGTCCATTTACAAAATAATCACTAATAGATGATTTCTCTGAACTACCCCAATAGTTTGTATCTAGGTACTTACAGGCATCTCAGATAGTAATGAAGATTCCCTCCTTTCAGAAAAAGAGTGGCAGTTTCCAGACACTTATTGCCCCACAGAAACATCAGCAAAACCCAGGCAATAAATCAAGCTCCTATTCTTGTCATCCTCCATAAAAATACTTCTAGTGCTCCAGTCTGTAAGCTGGCAGTTCAGTTCTCTGGTGTGACATATCTACAAATAGTCAAGTACTACTCTCTTTTATAAAATAAAAAAGTGTGACCAATTTTATTAGCTAAAAGTGTCAACTTACGGTCCAAAATGCAATGTCTGTAAGACACCTGCCTTATAGATGTGGCCTTAAGTACAAATCACAAGTTGCTTGCACAGCTATCTTACTTCCATTTCTTCACAATTTCCCCTTTTTCCTCCAGTTTCCTTAAGCTCCCACTTCCCTTCTTATCTCTCCCCACTACCTATTCTCATGTCCTGCTTCATCCTTCTTGCCACTATTTTATATCCTCTTATTTACTATTTTCTTCCAACTCACAGATCAGGTTACACTATTTGCGTGTTGGATAAACTGGAGAGCAATGTCAAAGATCTTTATATCAATGTCATGTTTCCTTAAAATGTTTGCATCACACCATTACCCTGTGTTGTTTCTATTTTTAACATAGTATTTCAATAGAACTCTACATATTAAATAATTTTTGTATGCTGTTTCTAGTTTACTGCAGTGTTTTTATTAGAATTCTATGCATTAGGACATTATGGTATGTATTGTTATTGTTTGGAGCTTTTCAACCTACGTCTCTTCTGAAAAGTTTTTGTCCAGTTAGAGTATGACAGTCAGAAAAAAATAAGTAAACACAATCTCTGCAACATGACTGAATGTTTCATGATAGTGTTTCTTTCAAAAATAAACTGAAAGGCATTTTCTAAATAGAGTATGCCATGCCAAGTTCCTATATACAGTTTTAATTTTCATTCAGATTACATGAGACTATTCAGCACATGACAGCATATTTTAGCATTCTGCAACTGGATTTTGAGGATGACAAAAGGGAGAAATGCCTTGAGTTAACCTCGTGCAAAGTGCACTGTTTGGAAGACAAACATCGATTTTCTAATTTTTTTTGCTGTTGTTAAGCCAGTTGTTTAAAAAAACATTAATGGATGTATGTTTTAATTTCAGAAGTTATTTTAAATCTGACGATTTTAATGCTTCAGGTCACCCAATGATTTATCAGCCTTTCCAAGAGAAGTCAATTAAACTTTTTTATTGTGCTTATTAATATGTTACTTGCATACTTTTTATCACATGGCTCAACACATACAATTACTTTTTTCCACTAATGTTGCAGTGATAAATGTTCTCATGTTTTGTCCTGCTGAATGAGTCTGCAGCCTTATCCCTTATCACATATAAAAGCCAACTTGTTATAGGCAACACCACTTAGATAAATTACAGTAACATATTTTATGATAATGCAGTACTGAAGTCCAATGTCAGACAACCTGGGAATGTAATTTTCCTACTCAATGGAATGTGATATACAAGTTAATTACACCCTTCCACTCATTCACTTGTTATTGCACTTTGGATGGCAAAGTTGTGCAACTAACCTATTAAGTATGACATCTCAGCATACCTCCCAACTTCTTTATTCACAAATTAGAGACATGACCAAAAATAAGGCGAGGACAATGACTCAAAATCTGGGCACTTTTAAATATTAATATAATTCACTTCAAAAGATAGAGATAGAAAAGCAGAGTTTGTATCAGTCTACATTTTCTGATCAAAAAGAAATATGACATTTGTTTTTTCCTGACAAATAACTGAGGACTGACGTCACAAAATAATGAGAACATTTTGAGTTTCAGACTTCATATCCATCAGAAGAATGCATACTAATGAAAACTTGTTGTTCTGGGAACGTTCTAAGTTCATAGGTGTAACATATAAAATATGTCCCCATTCTTGGCCCTAGTCCTCCAGTTACTTCAGGCATTGTCCAGATTTCTTGGAATAAGAAGTTGAAATGTGTTTCATTTAACTGGGGCATTTATCACACACATGGCCTGTTTTTTTTTTATTACAAATGTGACAGCTGATTCCTGAGCTGGCAAATCAGGCTCTTCTATATGGACTGGCTGTAATACATAAACCAGTAGCGTGTTACTGACTGCTGTTATCTGTATATTATACCATTCAGGTTTCTGTCAGATGTTTCATTCTCAGCTTGTTATTCTGTATACTCCTTTTCCATCACTGCCCTTTGAGATGTGAACTTTTTCACAACTTATTATTCTTGTTATTGAGTTATGAGTCTCCTATTTCACAAATTTCAGTCCCACAAAAGTTGAGCAATGCCACTAAGAATGTGGAAAAAAATGGCAAAATGTGCAACAGTTGCTAACCTGTTTAAACTGGAAGCCCATAGGATGCCTATAAGTTCTGCCTTATACTTCCAGAATTTTTCTTTAATTTGAGCAGTACAACTATGTATTATTTGTTAAGGAAATTTTCCCAAAACCTTAATACACAATTCATATTATTACTGTTTGGGCCGTTATGATGCATACCACTTCTGCACATGACATGATCAGCTGGCTCTGTCATTCTTGTAGACAAGCAATTCCATGCAGTTTTTGGTCTGCAGTGGAGATTCTATGGCAATGTTTGTGCTCATGGGCACTCACTCCTCCCCTTCTCATGAAGAACATTAAGCAGGCTTTAGTCTTGTCTTTCACCTACTCCTCCATGCCATCTCCAGCAGGCCCCTGAGCCACTAGTCAGGCGTAGGTCACCTGGCTCACAACCATTACATTATCCCTCTGTGTCAATAGAGCTGGCTTGTCTTGGTGTGCTTCCATATCTTATGTACAGTGGACATTCCTCTTTGAACCAATAACATCTATAAACTTCTGTAATTTTGTTTTTTGATCAGTAATAAATAATAATTTACTACTGCTTCTGCTATCAATAGCCTATAGCTCTTATTAGATACTGTACTGGATGATTTTTCCAAGTTGGCTTTTTCTAGTTATTACAAATAGATTAAGCAATATTAACTAATTAAAGAATGATTAGCTGATTTTCTGACTCATTACATTATTTATAATTGACTGGTATTCATTTTAGATATGTTTTAATAAATCCCTGTCCTGCCCCAAGTAACTGATTCCTTTTATGGCATTTGCAAAACAGTGTTATCTGCCCTAATGTACATGAGGACCTGTAGACAGTTAATGACTGGCTACATTCACAGAACCATGTCTATTAACAGTCTTAGCCTTGAACCTTGAAACAGCTGGACAAAATCTACCATGACTGAAAGAAGATGCTAAGAATTCACTACACCACACAGACAGACACACACACACACACACACACACACACACACACACACACACACACACACACACACACACACACACACACACACACACACAAACACACGATAGATAGATAGATAGAAAGATAGATAGATACATAGATAGATAGATAGATAGATAGATAGATAGATAGATAGATAGATAGATAGACAGATTGATTCAGCATATACCATGAGTGTATGCACAAAAATACAGCTGATATTTTGTCAGAGTGCATTTTTTGTGAATCATGATTCACGAGTACCTTGTTGCACAATATGTTTGGCATACGATTTCTGCTTGTACAGCATCTAGCTACACATATATTACTATCACTGATATCCTTTGTTTGCCATAGTAAACACCTCATGGAGCCCTTAAGGTAACAGCCCATGGAGCCCTTAAGGTTACTGATACATGTAACTCTGTATGAATTGCAGAAGGAGTCAGTTCTGGATGCTGCAAAGAACACTTCTGGCTAACTTCAAATACTGAAACAATACTAATTTCATGAACTTTAATCATACTTTGACTTAGGAATGAGGTCCATTCCTGTCATGGTATTAAAAACCCGAAAGACTTGGAGATATTAAACCATGAGAAGCTCTTAAGGTATTATATAAAAACATGTGTTTCTGAACATCTCTGAGTGCCTGTATATCAAATTGCTTAATTTATTTTATCCCTTTGTCACTTTGTACTGTACTGTTGAAATACAGAACTATTTCAGTCACAATCTTGACTCTAAAGACAAGTGTAGACATAAAGAGCAATGTGTACTGTAGTACATGAATGAGACAAACAGCTGATAAGTCCATGTGGAAATGCTTGTTACTTCCAAAAACAGCTATACATCTGTGGCAATCATAGCAATGGAGTTTGACAAAGTCATGCTGCAGGTGCAAGATCGTTTGCAATTCAGACTGTGGCTTGTTTTTTTAACTTGAGCATGGACTGGTCTCGAACTCGTGCTGAAAACAGTAGAAGCATGCACAGAATGCATGAACATAGCATTTCATGAAGGGTGTTTCTGTACGTAATGGGTTCATGAAAGTGGATACGTGCAGTGGATGCTTTAATGGTGCTTCTTGGTAGAAATGAGAAATATACTTTTGATAATTTACTAATGAGTGTTGAACAGTTGCATGAGCATTGTGTTAGTTACTCCTTTAATCTACATAAGAAATGCTTTTGTTTCAAGATGGCAGTGTAATAACTTTGCATCTCTGCAGGGCTACCTCATATGTTTATGAACTTCTTAATTTTTGTAAGAGTGGGGAAGAAGGTAACTAAGGTAATAAAGGGGCTGCAAATTTTTACTTATAGGGATAAGCTTAATACACTGAGGTTTAGGGGTTGGAAAATGGAAGCAGCAGGGGGCATATGAAGAGTCTTTAAAATATTAAAATATTTCTAAAAGTGAATAACACTAAGAGGGAGAATGGTGGGATGAATGGAATACCAGATATAAACCGTGGGTTGAAAATTCATTCTGGGTGTGAGGAAGTATTTTTTTATTGAGATAATGGACTTATGGAATGGCTTGCTGGAATGGCTTTGAGAATAACTTTCAAAGGAACATTAAGATGAGCTTTGAATAGGATAAAGGAGATGTTTGAAGAGTGTTATACATGGACTATGGTAATTATTAACTCACCAGACTATATAGACACATTGTCTTGACTTATTGTATGCTTTTCTGATTGGTAGTTAGCTCAACATTTGTTCCTCTTTGCTCATATTTAAACATCGTATTTGTGTGGGCTTTGGCATAGATCCTCAGAGCTGCTCACTACAAACTGCTGAGAATCTCCTTTCACCTGGAGCAATCTATTACTGAAAAGACAAAATAAGTATTTTGTTGCAGTTGTCTTATAAATTGTGACTGTATTTGAGCAGTTTCTTAAGCTACCTGCTATTTTTTCTGCAATTAATATGAAAACCGTATTGTCTACTGCTGCTTTACGTATTTAATTTTGCTGTATTACATTGCATCTGATAGTTGTAGGGCTGTTGTAGGTGGCCTGTGTGGTCTTGTAACACTTTGGTTCTAAACCAGACATTCTACATTAAGAAGTTTTTTTTCTATCCCTTGCGGCAGAAGTGTGCTGATCTGACCTATCTGAGTTTGAGATTTCTGGTAGAAGGCTTATTATGTACTTTTGTGATTGGTAGTTAGCTTAGAACTTTTTTTCTTTGCTTCTATTTAAGCCTCACATTTGTGCTAATCTGCTCACAGAGCAACAGTGGTTAGCAGTGCCCTGTGTAGATGCAAAAGCCTTGAAGCTCAGTTTTTCCCTCAACAGATGTCCGTGAAATCCTTCCAAGTCTTTCTGCTGCTCTAGGACCAACTCAGTTGCGATTTGAGATATGGAAGCACTGCCTTATTGCTCAACCTTAGTTTACACAAAGTATAAATCCCTCTTATAGTCTTGGAGCTACCAGCACAGTCTCATCAAATTAACACATTCCATTCCCTAATAAAACATAAAGTAAAAACCTTTTATCATGGACTGGCAATTTTCCATAACTCTCTGGCCAAACTGATGGACATGGGCATGCTGTGCCAATGCAGCAAATGTCTCATGTATACTGACAAAAACTCACTCCGAAAACAAATACTTTATGTGAGAGATGCAGATACACTATGACATTGGAGGCAAGACAGGACAGATCAAAGGCCAAACAGGTTGTCAGCACACACACATCACTTCTCACACTAAATAACACATGAACAATAACATAAAAAAATACACCAAAAGCTTGGTATGCTCTACAGGCACCAACACCTTCTTAGCCTCTCTACTAGACAAACCCTTGCAACTACCTTTTTCTTTCCCTCCCTCCTTTATGGTGCCCCTCTCTCTTCACTAATATCCAAAATTCTACAAAATCCAAACTTGTTATGTGTTACAACAGAATAGCAAAATTTGCCACCAAGGCCAAATTCTCATCCCACCACTGTAAGTCACTGAAACAATTAGGGTGGCTGGAACTCCCCCACCATCTCTCATTAACCCAACTAACTACTGTGCACAAAATAATCTACAGACCCACAGACTGTCCTGCTCTCTCAACTCTACTTGCCAAATACCATTCCAGCAGGCATCTAAGATCTGAAAATCACCTACTTCTAAAAGTAGATAAGCCCACCTTACCTGCTGGTCAACTCCTCTATGCCTTCACCATCGCCAAACTATGGAACTCACTTCCGCCGTCTATAAGAAACATAGGCAGCACCACCACCTTCAAACAAATACTGAAAAATCATCTCAACTCTTCCTGGCTATGTTCCTGCTCTATAACCTAACCTCTTCGCTCTCTTTATATGATTACTAAACTCCTATGTCTTTTGCTATAAACTCCTATGTCTTTTGCTACTAGTGACTGATGATATTTTCTCCATATTTATTTTTATCTTCACTTGTTGATTCTGGTACAATAATACTGATCTCTGTTTATATCACTCTGATTGAATTCATTGAATTCTGCTTTTATGTATATTTTCTGTATATGTTACTATATTTACTATCTGTAACACTGTTTCTGCTTCTGTACTAATTAATGTTTATATTTTTTCTGTATCTTGTTGGAGCTTTTCTCCCCAGGCCTCCACTGAAAATGTGCTCTTTTAGGCCCAGTGGGTAAACAAATGCAATAAATAAAGAAAATAAATAAAATAAATAAATAAATAAGGACACAATACATAAACCTACATATGCAGAGGTACTCACTAGTAGCTTATCAACAGATTAAAGGCTTCATAAATGGAAACCACTTCCACACACAACAATGCAAAAAACAACCACAACACACACACACACTAGTGTCTCAACAAATAAGCCCGTAAGGTGTAACACCACAAAACCTAATGTCCTGGTCACAGGAGCCTCCTTAGTGAGAAGCATGAATGTTCCCCTCACTAGGTTGGATAAGAAGTGGGTTACATTAGCTGCCTGTCAGGTACCAGGATCTGTCAAGTCACTCAAGTGCTCAAGTTACTCAACCACAAGTACCGGTATGACTCCATCATAGTCCATGTGAGGGTGAATTACTTGAGATGTTCATCTCTGGACTATATGAAGAGAGACATTACTGAGGTCTAAGATTATGTGTCACAGGCAGGTATAAGCATAACCTTAAGCAATATTCTACCCTTCTACAAGGATGATGCCATAATACAAACAAAAATGATTGACTAATAATTAGTTTAGCTTCTGATGTCACTCCAAGAGGATCCAGTATCTGTCAGCCATGGAAGACATGATCGACAAGCCATACCTGTTTGCCAGAGATGGTGTATACCTGTCTCCTCTAGGCTTTTGGATACTGTCAAAGGCATTAGCCACCTCTATTCTGCCTTTTTAGGCAGTGTCCAAATAGCTAACCTCCCAACATAACAAAATTCTCCCTAGATAAACTCAAGGTAATGCTGCTTAATGCTAGGAGTCTAAACAAGAAATTGCACTGCCTGGAAGCACTTCTTACTTTGGAAGATGATGACATCTGTGTGGTCACCAAGACATGGCTCAAAACCACGGAAAGCACCCTGGCCATGGAGAGCTACAATGCCTTCCAAACATTCTGACCACAAAATGAGCATGAAATAATCTAAGGAGGAGGTGTATCCATCTTTATCAAGGACAAGTATACCTCGAGACTGTTCAAACAGTACAACTCTCTAGAGCTACTCCAAGTCCAGTTAACTATTGACAAAACCCCTACCACATGATAGCTAACTATAGGTCCCAAACCGTGAACCAGGAAAAGCATACCGCATGCCTGGGCTTACTGGAGTCATTTGCCATACACCCCAACATCTTATTCATGGGTGATTTTAATTATCCATCCATTGACTGGGAAGCATACATGACTACAACCATGCTGGCTCAGAGGTTCTTGGGCTTTGTCAATGCAAATGTTCTGGAACAGTTAGTCAGCCCATCCACAAGGGGGTCAAATTTCCTGATGTCCTGTACATAGTAGTCACTAATATGGTAGAGCATTGCACCCCCCTCCCCTATTTGATGTCTTTCCTGGTAAGATCAGACCGCAAATCAGTCTTGTTCGTTGTGTTTATAATGTAAGATACGCCATCAAGCTCAAAACTGCTTAAGAATTTTTCCAAGATTAATTACTTCCAACTAAGTGATGATATAAGAAGTTTCAAACCCCCCCTCAAACACAGATAACACATAATCCTATGCAGAGGTGTACACCAGCACCTTGTATATCCAACTTAAGCAGATTTATAGAATCAGCTGTACCTGATCGGATTTAAACCAGGTCTTGCCGAAAATACAAGACACCCTGCTGGACCCCTTGTATAAAAAGGCTCTACAACAAGAGAAAGAAACCAAATGTCCAAGGACAAATGGGAACTGGCTCAGCAGAGGAAGAAATCCCTCACTAGCTTAAACAAACAAATTAGTGATCTTGTCAAGTCCTCCAAAGCTAATTATGAAGCAAAAATAGCTTCCCTAGATAAGGATAATCACTAGGCATTCTTTAACTACATCCAAAATCTAAAACAGAATACCCAGCTATGCACTGAACTGCTTGTGTATGGCACCACCCGTACTCAGTTGGAGGTAATAGCTAACCTGCTAGCTGACAAATTTGGAGCAAGCTTCCCTTTGCATCCTACTATCTCAAGAGAACAGGTCATCTCTGCACTCTCCAAGGCTAAAAAACATGGCATCATGGGACCAGAAAACATCCTAGGTTGCCTTTCAAGCAACTTAAAAAAATGATCAAGCAGACTCACTTGGACCCTGTTAACCATAGTCTGTGAGCTGTCCATGTTTCAGTGGAATGGAGGACAGGAACAGTAATCCCTCTACACACAGGGGGACCATCAGCCAATCCTAGGAATTATAGACCCATAAGCTTGACTAGCCTTATCTGTACAGCCATAGAAATGATCATTATGGACCTTATTAACAAGAACATAGGATCATAGGAGGCTACTAGGGTAATGGCCAAGCCCAGCCAAGAGTTTATCCCCAAAAACAAACCTCAGTCAGCACCTGTCCACCCTGTCAGGGAGGGACATGGATGGAATCCCTGGGTCAAACTTGTGGTTTCCCATCCACTCATCAAGGTTGTGCTTGAAGAGGGTCAGCAAGGTACTCTGTTTGACGTGTATGAGAAGTCTATTCCAGAGATGGGGCAGCCTCTGAGAGACAAACCTGTCTCTCCAGCAAGTTTTGTTGATGTTGCATATATGATCCAGGCCTTTCAAGTGGGTAATGCGTGAGGAGTTAGGCTTACAGACATGGTGCATCTCTAGTGTGGCAGGGTCCAAGATTGCATTGTAGGTGAGACACAGATCCCGTCTTAGCAATCTGTATGATACTGAGTAGAGTGATAGTGATTTGAGCCTGTACATATAGGTCAGGTGTTGGAGGCCATGGATTCTCTTTGTGAAGTATTTCTGTGGCATTTCCAGTTGGTAAAGATGTTTGGAGAGGAACATACCAAATGGGGCATTATACTCAATTACGGGTCTAATGAGGGGGGAAGTATAGAGAGTTAATAACCTCCTTTTTTTCTGTTTGCAATTCCTTTACTTATGAGATGTTCCAAGTAAAAGGCTTTTCTGACCACTGCCGCTACATGATGGTTGAATGTGAGATTGTTATCAAGATGAGTACCCAGGCCTCGCACCACAGGTTGTGTGCTTAGGGGGTTGCCGTTGATGTGGTAATCAGTAGGGGCAGTGTTTTTGCTGAATGGTATGATGATACATTTTTTTGCATTTAGCTTGAGACCATGACTTTGGCACTAGTCATTAGTTGCTGTGAGACCCTCTTGCAGTATGTTAACATCACTCAGGGAGTCATTGCCCAACTTACAGCCATCTGCAAACTTGGTCAGCCACAGGAATTTTGTCTTTCCTGGACCTCTAAGAAGTAGATGCCAAACAGTAGGGGTCCTAAGACAGATCCCTGGGCAACTCCACTAGTGACAGGTCTGCTACCGGAGGTGGAGGCACATACTTTGACTTTGAGGGTCCTGTCAGTGAGCCAGTTGGCCACCCACCTTATGAGATAGGGATTTACACCAAGTTGTGTTAGCTTTTCAATGATGCTTGAGTGGGGGATTGTATCAAAGGCCTTGGCCAAGTCATGGTAAGCTGTATGTACTGACTTTCCCTCATCCAGGGCCTTGGTGACAGTTTCAAAGAAGTCAATCATATTCAACAGACAAGATATGCCCTTGACAAATCCAAACTGGGTGGGGTCAACTTCTTAGAGATTGCCTATGTCCTTGTTTATAAGATCCATAATAATATGATCCATGGCTTTACAGGTCAGACATGTCAAGCTAATGGGGTAATAGTGTCTAGGGTCAGTAGTGGCACCACCTTTGTGCAAGGGGATGACAATGGCAGTTCTCCGCTCTGCTGGAATGAAGCCTGTACTTAGACTGTGGATGAATAGGGTGCTCAGTGGCAAAAACAGTTCTTGCTGGAGATAGTGCAGAATACAGCCTGGGATACTATCAGGTCCCATGAAAGCTGTGTTCTTTGTCTTGGATAGGGCCTTTAGCACTTGATCTATGGAGATGTGAGGTGTGGGACAAGTATCAGGGATATCAAAAGGGCCTTTGGGGGGACAGGGGGGTGAAGTTTGCACTGAACCTATATGCTAGCAGGTTGGCTAAGTCAACAGGATCATTGTAAATAATACTGTTAAGCACTAATATGGAACAAACCTGATCTTTGTCATGGAGGTTCCTGATGTAACTGAAGAAGTCTTTGTGGTTCCCCTTTGTTTCGGAGGCTAGTTTTGATTCATAATTGGCTTTGTAGGCTTTCACTAGTGATAGAATTTGCTTGTTGAGGCTAAGGAGAGAGTTTTTCCAATTTGGAATGTGTTCCTTTTTACCCTTGGACAGCAGTTTCTTCCTTTTGTTGTAAAGCCTGTTTATAGAGGCAATCAGGTTTGTGTTTCCCTGAGGAGCAGGTTTTAGTTCTGTTAGGTATGGCTGAGTCCATGCAGTTGTACAGTTGCATGTATACTGCATTGGCATACTGATCAGCATGGTTGTCTGCATCCACTGAGGGGAGTGGTGGTGTGAAGCTACAGATACCCTCCCTTAGGAGGCTGTAGTCAACTTTTGAGAAGTTTTGTAGCTTGATTATGGCTGGATAGAGGTGGAAGGGATAGAAGCTTCTAATGAGGCAGCCAGATGATCTGATCTCACCATGGAAGATCATGCTCTGGGAGTGGTGCAGCGATCACCCATGTTAGTGAGAATCAAGTCCAGAATGCTATCTCCCCTTGTAGGGGATGAGACAAGCTGGTCTAATGCATTAGAACTGATGAAGTCAAAGAATCAATAAGTGAGTGCATTAGTGCAGGAAAGTTCACCCAATCTATGGTGGGGTAGTTGAAGTCACTAAGGACCAGGGTGTTAGAGGGTACCTTGATGGAGTCAGGTAGATCCAGGTAAGAGGAGTGAGCATCCTGAGACATGGAGGGGGGGTCTATATCTAGGTATAACTTGGATGGGTATTTTCATGACTGTCAGTTGCACCTGGAGTAGTTCTAGTGCATCATGTGGCAAACCAATCTGGAGTTGTGCTTCTCCTTAATGAATATAGAGACTCCACCAACCATAGTCTTCCTGACCTCATTTTAGGGTCAAAATGTGTGAAATGAGGTATAGCTTGGTAAGACAGGGCTGCTCTCTGCAGCCCTGAACCAAGTTTCCATCACCGCACAGACATCAGCATCTTCCAGTGCAAGGAGAGCCTCCAGTGAGTGCATTTTCAGGTTAAGGCTTCTAGCATTAAGCAACATGACCTTGAATTTGTTTTTTGATAGATCTTTTATGTTGGAAGATTTGTCTTTGGGACATTGCCTAAATAAGGCACAATGAGGGAGGCAAGAGCCTTGGCCACGATCCGGAATCCCAGTGGTGACAGGTGAGGGCCATCTCTGGCAAAACATCAAGGTCTGTCAACCATGTAATCTCCAAACTCTGGATGCAACACAGTTCAGATTTGGTAGGGGTAGAGCATGCCTATTAAAGCTGGCTGACTTCTTTGAGAAAGTCACCAAGGCCGTGGATGAGTGAAAGACAGTGCATAGAGCCTACCTTGGCCTAGCCAATGCATTTGACACAATCCCCCACTCAGGCATTCTACAGAAACTTTCCCAATTGAGAATTAACCCCTACATCCCCAGATTGGTAGCCAGTTGGCTCACTGACTGTTCACTGTGTTCCCTCCCTCAAAAAAAAAAAAAATATATATATATATATATATATATATATATATATATACATATATATATATATATATATATATATATATATATATATATATATATATATATATATATATATATATATACATATATATATATATGTATATATATATATATATATATAAATTCAGCTGTTCTTACTGTAACTGTCTTAGTTAATGTTCTGTATGCTATCTGTTCAGTTGTTCTTACTCTGCATTTATTATAGTTTGTTAGTAGCCTTCTAATTTAATGCCTTCTGCACTTGTTTTTTAGTCATTTGTTAATTTAATTGCATTTAATTAAACTGTATTTGCTGTAATATTGATACACGTGTGCTAGCCTGCACTGCATTTGAATTGTATTTACTGCTGTTTTAGCTGTTTTTCTGTAAAAAAAAAAAAATGCTAGCTTGTTTCCTGCCTTTCCTGTAACTTATCTAGTCCAGATACAGACTTGCTGTATTCAGGACTATTTGTAAGCTCCTGAGCCCCCAAGCCTTTCTGTGTTGGAGGGAAGCCTTCTAGCTTATCAGTGGGAGTGGTAAGCACTAGGTAACCTATATACCACAGTAGGAGAGGTTTCTGGCCCAGAAATTATAGTTTATTGGCTGTTTGGGAAGCTCGTCCATCTCTTTCAACCTTCTGTTTCAAAAGCCTGTGTTTGTGCTTGTTTCCTACCTTTCCTGTTACTAGTCTAGTCCAGGTACAGATTTGCTGTATTCCAGGACTCTTTGTAAGCTTCTGAGCCCCCCCCAAGCCTTTCTGTGTTGGAGGGAAGCCTTCTAGCTTATCAGTGGGAGTGGTAAGTATCAGGTGGCCTATCTACCATGGGAAGAGTGGGTTTTGGCCCATAAATTGTAGTTTATTGGCCATTTAGGCAGTTTTCCATCTCTTTCAATTTGCTAGCTTAAAAGCCTGCGTTTGCACTTGTTCCCCACCTTTCCTGTAACTAGTCTAGTCCAGGTACAGATTTGCTGTATCCAGGACTCTTTGTAAGCTTCTGAGCCCCCCAAGCCTTTGTGTTGAAGTGCAGCTTTCTAGCTTATCAGTGGGAGTAGTAAGTACTAGGTAGCCTGTCTTCCACAAGAGGAGTGGTTCTTGGTACATAACTGTTTTCCATCTAAACACTGATTTTCCAGCACTTATTGTGATTTAAAAGGATTTTTTTTTCACATATTGTACTTATTTGACTGCCTGCACTTTTAAAAAGTTGTTTTTTGTTTAAATAAATTGTTTAACTGTTGTAGGCTACACACTAAAGTGTGATAGCCTTTTCTAATTGCTTGTAGTCATTTAAAGCTGTTTCAAGTGTACTTTTTACTGTGTTTGCCTTCTCTTTTCAAAAAAAATTTTCTTGTTTCCCACCTTTCTCAGCTAGTTTAGTCCAGTTTTCAGGCTAGTGCTGAATTCAGGGCTGTGTTACAAGTTTCTGAGTTACCTATACCTTACTTGGATAGAGGGAAGTTTCTCTGTTCACCTGTGACAGAGGGGAACTTTCAGCAGCCATCTGTTCCTGGAGGAGTGATTCCAGCCCAGAAGTTAGTAGTTTAGAAAATGCATTTGCACGGCTTTGTGCGCCGGGCAGCACCAGTTAGCTAGGGTTAAATTATTCCCAGCTCCACTAAGTCTCCTCTTCAGTTTTTCACTTGAAACTAGTCTAACTCTCAAACAAAGCACTCAAAAAGCATCCTACAGTCCAGCACTTGCTCAGACCTAATGGCAAGCACTAATATACCCCAACACTTGACTGCCCAGCAGGGCAAGGCTCTTTATCCACCCCTCACCAACCAAGTGACTAAGCAGCTCACCCTGCCATTCAGGCATGACTAAAGAGTAACTTCAGGTATACTCTCCAGTCCAGCTGGTGAATCTGGGTATTCTGAGGCAATGTTACAACTGCCTCATGTACACAGACAGCCCTCTCCTCCTGCCACAAAACACTAACATATGTGAGAGATGCAATTATACAGCCAAACAGGAGGCTAAGGTCTCTCCACCCAAGACTGGAACAGACAGTCATGAGGAGAAGGTTAACACTTGCACCACACCTCCAACCTCACATAGACCTACTAAACCAGCACTGGCAAAAAATACACATAAATACACAAAATCACACTCGGAGGCTCTAAATAAAAACCTGCAAAAGCACATAAACCATAAAATCAATGTGCCGCACAATCACAGCCCTTAAGGTGAAAAAACATACCTAACACACTAGTAATAGGTGACTCAATAGTGAGGCACACTGACGCCCAACTCACTAGGCTGGACAAGCAGAAGGTCACTGTTAGCTGCCTGTCGGGAGCCAGAATCCGCCACATAACACAAGCACTCAGGTCACTCCAGAACAATTACAAATATGATTCTGTCATTGTTCAATGTGGTGTGAATGACCTGAGACATACCTTCCTGGGCTACATGAAAAGAGACATGGAAGAGCTTTCTGATCATGTAGCCCAGGCGGGTATGACCCTGACCCTGAGTAGCATCCTGCCCTCACCAAGAATGATACCTCAGTATAAAGAAAACATTATCAATTTCAACAATTGGCTAAGCTTCTGGTGTCATTCAAAGAGGATCCAGTGTCTGTCAGCCTGGGATGATATGCTCGACAAGCCAAGTTGCTTCATAAGAGACTGCTTGCACCTGTCACCCCTTGGCTTTCGAATACT
Organism: Protopterus annectens; assembly: GCF_019279795.1. NCBI lineage: Eukaryota > Metazoa > Chordata > Ceratodontiformes > Protopteridae > Protopterus > Protopterus annectens. The sequence continues at coordinate 226,251,913 of NC_056736.1, read as the reverse complement.
GGCCAAGGCTCTTGCTGCCCCCATAGTGCCTTTTTTAGGCAAGGCTCAAAATTCAAACCCACCTCCGTAAACAGCAAAAGTAAAAAAATGAGGGTTATGCTACTCAACGCCAGGAGTTTAAATCTCAAAATGCATGCGCTCAAAGCACTCCTAAGTATGGCGAATGTTGGCATCTGTGCAGTAACTGAAACTTGGTTCAAGGCTCCAGAGAGCACTCCAGCACTACTGGGCTATAACTCATACCACACATTTTGGCCACAGAACATGGACCGAAACACAAAAGGAGGGTTGTATCCATATTCATTAAGGATACCTACACCTCCAGGTTAGTGGCGCAGCATGATACCTCTGAGATCAGCCATGTGCAGCTAACATCAGTCAAATCTGCAATGCAAATTATGGCCTGCTACAGATCACCCTCCATGACCCAGGACCACCAATCTGCCTTTCTGGAAACACTGGAAAACATGAAGGTCCTACCGATCACCCTGATATTGGGCGATTTCAATTACCCTACCATTAACTGGAAAAACTACTTGAGTACAAACTCCCAGGCTCAGCGCTTCCTGGAATTTATCAACTCAAATGCCCTGGATCAGCTGGTAAACTCCCCTACCAGAGGCAACAACATATTGGACCTGGTCATCACCAACATGGGTGACAGGTGTTCCGTACCGGAGGTCAACCCGTCACTGGTTAGATCAGACCATAAACTAATCACCCTGGATGTCCACACCCCACCACCACCCCCAACCAAGGAAACCACAGTGAAAAACTTTTCTAAAGCAAACTTCACCTTACTTAAGGCAGAGGTGGTAAGTTTCACAGCCCCCACGCTAAAGGATAACACTGCCCAAGATACAGAATCCTTTACAATTGTACTCTATGAGCACCTACAAGGATGCATGGATCATGCCATCCCTAGCAAAACCAAGACTCACTCCCCTAAGAAAAGGAAACCAGTCTGGTGGACCCCTGCCATAAACAGGTTATACAACAAAATGAGGAAACTAGTTCAGAAAAAAAGCAAATCCCAAGAAGGAAAGACATCCCTTATCAGTATTAATAAGAAACTAAGGTCCCTCATAAAATCACCCAAGGCTAACTTCGAAAGAAAAATAGCCAAGGATTCGAAAGATAACCACAAAGCCTTCTTTAGCAATCAAGAATCTAAGTGGCAACTCACAGATATGCTCTGAGCTAGTGCAAAGTAGCACAAAATATACTGAACCTACTGATATTGCCAACATCCTGGCAGATAGATTCAGTGCAAACTTCACCTCCCTCTCACGTTCAAAAGGGCCCATAACAATACCGGAAAAGTGTAGTGTCCCAGAAATCACAGGAGCACAGGTAAAAACAGCCCTTTCAAAAGCCAAAAACACAGCATTAATGGGGCCAGATGGTGTCCCAGGCTGCATCTTGCATGAACTACAGAACAAACTAACCCTCCACCTAAACACGCTGTTCAACCTCTCCACAGGCTACGTGCCCATAGAATGGCGCACAGCAATGGTTATTCTACTCCACAAAGGAGGGGCCACAACTGACCCTGGTAACTATCGCCCCATAAGCCTGACTAGCTTGGTTTGCAAGGCTATGGAGTGCATCATCATGGAACTCATTAACAAAGACATTGGGAACCTCCAAACACTTGACCCGACCCAGTTCGGCTTTGTTAAAGGCAGATCATGCCTACTAAACCTGGATGACTTTTTTGAGACAGTCACCAAGGCCATAGATGAGGGAAAGGTGGTTCACACAGCCTACCTTGATCTCGCCAAGGCGTTTGACACCATTCCTCACTCGGGTATTATAGAAAAACCCACCAGCCTGAACATAAACCCTTATGTCACAAGATGGGTTGCCAACTGGCTTACAGACAGAACTCACACGGTAAGAATAGTGGGCTCCAGGTCCGACTCTAAACCAGTCAAAGTGGTGTCCCGCAAGGCTCAGTTCTGGGACCCCTACTATTCAGCATATATTTCTCAGAAGTACAGGCAAACACAGGAGGACTATGTCTAACCAATTCGCCGATGACTGCAAACTGGGAGCCATAATTGGTTCTCTGGCTGACACGGACATCCTTCAAAAAGGCCTTACTGAGACAGACACCTGGTGTCAAAGTCATGGCCTCAAGCTAAATGCCAAAAATTGCATAGTCATCCCATATGGGAAAAAACAAAACACCCACGAATTACCACATAGGTGGCAGACCCCTTAATACAAAAGAGGTAATAAGAGATCTGGGGACCCAGGTAGAGAGTAATCTCTCCTTTAACAATCATATTGCCAAGGTAGTTAGGAAATCCTTCTATGTGGCCCATCTAATTACTAAGGGGTTCACATCTGGAAATAAAGAGGTTATAGTGCCTCTCTGCTCGTCACTCATCAGACCCATCATAGAGTACAATGCCCCATTTGGGATGTACCTCATAAAACACTTCCAACAGCTGGAAAGACCACAAAAGCACCTCACCAAGAGGATTACTGGCCTCAAACATATGTCCTATGCAGCCCGACTGAAAAAACTCTGGCTGTACTCAGTGACATACCGCTTACTCAGAGGTGATCTCTGCCTGACTTACAAAGCCATGTCCAACTCAAAATTGATGGACATGCTCCACCTAAAGAAATCCAAGTCACTGCGAGCCATGTGCTCTAGTGAGCTAAACCTCGCCACAACAATAAATAGAACATGCTGGAGGGATAGATTCCTGTCACAGAAACTCCCCATGCTTTGGAACAAAATTCCTAACTTCATTAGGCAAAGCCCCTCACTAACACTCTTCAAGAGAAGCCTTGATGAGTGGATGGGTAACAGAAAATACACCCTTGGGATCACTTCATTGGCTCTGCTTGACAGAGGCTCAGTTAATTAATCAATGGGGCGGTGAAAGCTGACACACTCTGGCTAGGCTTATACATGCCCTCGGGCAGATAGCTTAGTATCTAACTATGAACCTATGAACCTATGAACCTATGACAGGACACATACTGTCAAAGTGGGTGATTTCATCTCTAAAAAAGACCAGTCACCAATGACATACCACAGAGTTCTGTGCTGGGCACTTCACTGTTCACAATTTTTTTTTTCAGAAGTCCAGGCAAACTTGGACAGCCACTTGCTGACCAAGTTCACTGACAATTACAAATTGGGAGCAATCAGTGAGACCCCCCCAATGATGTTAATATACTGCAGAAAGGATTAACAGTCAAATTATTGGTACCAAAGCCATGGATTAAAGCTAAATGAAAAAATGCATTATTATTCCTTTTGGGAAAGCTGACATCCCCACTAATTACATTATAGACACCACCCCCTTAAGTGTAGACCCAGAGGTTTGACAGCAATCTGAACTCTGACCACTGTGTATCCACAGTGGTAAGAAAATCCTTTTATATGGCACATCCTATAAGTAAAGGCATTGTATCTTGATCTAAGTATGTTATAATTCCATTATACTCGGCCCTCATCAGACTAGTAATTGAGTACAATGCTCCCTTTTGTATGTACATCACCAGACACTTGCAACAGCTGGAGAGACCACAGAAGTTTCACACCAAGAAAATGTAGGATACACAAAACAAAGTCTATGCAGAAAGACTGAAAGCCCAGTCACTGTCTTCTATGTACTACAGACTGCTAAGGGGTGACCTGTGCCTGGCTTACAGAGCAGTCTTTGACTCAGCCCTGATGGAAATGCTACACATTCATAAATTAAACTTGCTCCAGGTATCTTAACCTAACATCAGACATGCTAGAGAGATAGATATATCTCCAAGAGACTGCCATTTCTCTAGAACAAGCTTCCAATTCATGTGAAACAGAGCCCTTTTCTGAGCATCTTCAAACATAACCCAGATCAATGGATGGATGACTGCAAATTCACTCCTGGGGTGGTGCTTGTGTCCCTTATGAACAGAGGCCATTGGTATGAATTAAAATAGACTCTTACCACTGTGAACTTTGCATGCCTAACCACTGGCAATTGTGGCAACTCAGGATAAATATGGCTAGGCTTGTAAAGGTTCTAGGGCCATTATCCTAGCAAGCTGTTAGGGGTAATTTGCTTTGGAAGTTAAGGACCAGTGTTGGTGATAAAGGCACATGCAGGTATAGGGTTAAGGTTATCACACATTAATAAGATGGTGCAGAAGGGAAAAATCCCCAGCTCATCCTTATCCATGTGTGCTAACCCTAACTCTATCCTTGCTCCTGTCACGAATGTCTCCCATGCGCCTTACTCTCCAAAATTCCCTCTTCAGTCAAATTATGCTTGATCATATTGTTCAGTTTTTACTTTTTTCTTTGATTTGTTTATTTTTCCTTTCTATTTATAGTTATTGCTAAAGGACACTGGTTGTCCATCTTTTGGGATACATTTAATATGGGGTGTGAGTGATTTTTGTTTCTAGTCAGTGTTTTGTCTCTGTGATTTTTAGTAATCGATATTAGGTTGTATTGGTAATTTTTGTGTCAGACAGTTTTGCTGTCCATTATATTTTGCACTGGGATTGTTAACTAAATTCTTTACATTATATCCATCACAGGCTATTTGACAGCATATTTATTATTTTTGAAGAGCATCATTATTTGCGAAAAAAGGGGGTGGCAATGAGTTCATCTTGCGGTTCATTTTTCGCAAACATTGTAATGGTACAATAGGAAAATATGCTTCTCTTGGAGGGGGAAATTAAGGATTCTTAGTGATTATATATAAGAGATCTGGATGACCTCTTCTTTTTATGGAAGGATGGCAAGGAGAGGATTCAACCCCTCTTAAAATATATAAACAACCATACAGAATTCTTTAAGTTTATACTACAAGTAAATTAATGCAGTATTGCATATTTTGATGTCTTACTGGAAAAGGATCTATGACAGAGAATGTACTTCTCATGAATATATAGGAAGCCCACATATTCCAATACACACTTGCACTATACTAGTACACACCCCTTACCACAAAAAAGAGCAGTGGTAATGGGTCAGTTTGTAAGGGCGGCCAGAATGGTCACTAGGGACACCCACTTCATTGAAGAATGTAACCTCATAAAAACAATGTTTTTAGGTTACCCAATACCAAAGGTTAATAACTTAATGGTTGAATTTATAAACAAGAGTGATAGTGACCATGTGTACCTATCTTATCTCATAAGAATGAAAGTTCAGTGTAGTCATTAATAACTTCATTAGGCAGGAAATTAGTATTAGTACCCTTTACAGAAATATTAGTAGTTGTACCCCTTAGAGAAATTCATTTATCTACATTTAATACTGAGAGCAATGTTATAAAATGGGTCCTAGAAACGAACTGGACCATTATATGTGATAACAAAGAAATAAGAAGGAACATGGGGTAGAAGCCTATTTTAGTTTATAGAAAAGGGGCCAATATAAAGAACATATCGGAAAAAACAATAATGAGTTCCAAAACCAATAAAATGCAAAAATGTGGTCACTGAAATTACTGCAAATACATAAAAATTTGTGAAAAGTTAGAAATAAATGACATACATACGTAATACAAGGAAAATTTAATTGCTTAAGTAAAAGGGTAGTATATGCATCTTTTTGCCAAAGTTGTCCAAGCTTCTATATTAGAAAAGGTGAATGTATGCTTAAGGAATGTGTTTATGAACATAAGTATGAAATTAAAACACAAACAACGACTAATGCACTGTTGAGACACGCACTCAATATCCCTGAGCATGAGTTTAAATTTCTAATTCTTAAAAGAGTTGCCTCAGATATTGGAGGGGGGGGGGGCTTGGTCATGGCTACTTGAAAGAAGTGAACTGATTTGGCAACTTTCCCTTAATGCAAATTGTCGGCCAGGCTTAAATGACCTTTGCTCTGTTACCAATAATTTGAAATTGAAGGTATTGTCTAGCTAATAGTAATAGAACTGAACTTAGAATAATGCTACTGCTGCCTTTCAATTATTTACAATTATTTATTTATTTATTTACTATTTAGACTTTACCCAATATCTTTCAACAGTTTGTATGTGTTAGGATGTCACAGTAGTTTCAACAGTAATGGGTTTTATCAGAAATGTTGTGCTTTTTAGCTAATAATTTTGTTTTTTAGCTAATATTTATGTTTTAGCTAATATATGTTTATAGAATTTTAATTGATCCATTTAAACGCATATGAAGTTTGTTAAATGGATAATATTAAAGTTATGTCACTTAAATAAGTACAGCTAGGATATCGTGTGATCAATGGAGGGATATTTAAAAAAAACTGCTTTTAATTTTGTACTTGGGCCGAACCACAAAAGGAGGGTAGTATCAATATTCGTCAAAGATACCCACACCTCCAGGTTGGTGGCACAGCATGAAGCATCAGAGACTATCCATGTGCAACTAGCAGTGGGTAAAACTGCCTTCCAGTTTATATCCTGCTACAGACCACCCTCCCAAACCCAGGAACCCCACTCGGCCACACCCTAGCCCAAAGGTTCCTAGAATTTATAAACTCAAATGCTATGGAACAACTTGTTACCACTCCCACAAGAGGGGAAAACATACTGGACCTGATCATCACCAACATGGGGGCTCTATGCTCCAGACCAGAAGTGTATCCCTCACTGGTAAGATCTGACCATAAACTAATCTCACTGGATATTCACATCCCGACCCCACCCCATGCCCAGAAAACCACAGTGAAAAACTTCTCTAAAGCAAATTTCACACTCCTCAAAACCGAGGTGGAATCCTTCAAAGCCTCCGGGCCTGTGGAAAATAGGTCCCAGACCGCAGAATCCTTTATAAATGCATTCTATGAACACCTTCAGGAATGCATGGATCATGCAATCCCAAATAAAACCAAGACCCAATCCTCCAAAGGCAGGTGTCCTGTCTGGTGGACCCCAGCCATAAACAAACTATACAATAGATGGAGGAAGCTACTACATGATAGAGCAAAATCCCAAAAAGGGAAGGCATCTCTGATCAGTATTAGCAAAAAACTACGGGCACTCATAAAATCGTCTAAGGCCAGCTTCGAGAGAAAAATTGCACAGGACACTAAGGATAATCACAAGGCTTTCTTTAGTTATGTTAGGAACCTGGGTAGAAATTCCCAGATATGCTCAAAATTAGTCCAAAATGACAAAAAATACACCGAACCCACAGACATTGCCAACATCCTAGCTGACAGGTTCAACGCAAACTTCTCCCCCCCCTCCCCACCAAAAGGGCAAATATCTATCCTAGCAGAGTGCTGCCCCCCCTGACATCTCAGATGCTCAGGTAAGAGCCGCCCTCTACAAACCAGAATACACAGCATCAGTGGAACTAGACGGTGTCCCGGGCTGCGTCCTACATGAACTCCAAGAAGAGCTAAACCCAAACATAAAACTACTGTTCAATCTCAGCCTTACTACAGGATATGTACCCAAAGAGTGGCATACAGCAACAGTGGTCCCTCTCCACAAAGGTGATGCCTCAATGGATCCTGGAAACTATCGCCCCATAAGCCTGACTAGCTGGGTCTGCAAAGCTATGGAAAGGATCATCATGGACCTCATAAATAAAGATATTGGGGACCTACCAACACTGGATCCTACCCAGTTCGGCTTTGTTAAGGGCAGATCCTGCCTCTTAAACCTGGTTGATTTCTTTGAAACAGTCTCCAAGGCCATTGACAAGGGAAAGGTGTTCCACACAGCCTACCTGGACCTCGCAAAAGCCTTCGATGCAATACCCCACTCGGGCATTATAGATAAGCTCACCAGCTTAAATATAAACCCCTATGTCACTAGATGGGTTGCAAACTGGCTCAAGGACAGAACCCACATGGTTAGAATTGCTGGAGCCATGTCAGACTCCAAACCAGTTACAAGTGGTGTCCCACAAGGCTCAGTCCTGGGACCTCTCTTGTTCGGTATATATTTCTCGTAAGTACAAGCCAACATGGAAGGACTGTGGCTGACCAAGTTCGCAGATGACTGCAAACTAGGCGCCATAATCGACTCTCCAGCCGACACAAGCATCCTACAAAAGGGCCTCATAGAAACAGATAACTGGTGCCAGAGCCATGGCCTCAAGCTAAACGCCAAAAAGTGTATAGTCATCCCCTTTGGCAAAAAACAAAGTGCCCACAAATTACCACATAGGTGGTAATCCATTAAGTATGGAAGAAGTAATTAGGGACCTGGGGACCCAAGTTGATAGCAATCTCTCATTTGAAAACCACGTGGCCAAAGTGGTTAGAAAAACATTTTATATAGCCCACCTAATCATGAAGGGATTCACATCTAGATCAGGGGAGGTCATCGTGCCTCTTTACTCATCCCTCATCAGGCCCATAATTAAGTACAATGCCCCTTTTGGGATGTACCTTACCAGACACCTGCAGCAACTGGAAAGACCCCAAAGGTACCTCACCAAGAGGATCAAAGGGCTCAAACAGATGCCATATGCTGCCCGGTTAAAGAAACTCCAGCTCTACTCAGTGGCATACCACCTACTCAGAGGCGATCTGTGCCTGACGTATAAAGCCATGTCCAACCCGGAATTAATGGACATGCTGCACATCAGAAAATCCAAATCCCATCGAGCTACGCGCTTGAGAGACTTGAACCTCAGCACTGAAATAAATAGGACATGCTGGAGGGACAGATTCATAACCCAGAGGCTCCCATCACTCTGGAATAAAATCCCAGTCCAGTTTAGGCAGAGTCCCTCATTGACTCTCTTCAAGAGGAATCTTGATGAGTGGATGGGAGATCGTAGGTTTACCCCAGGTATCACTTCTGTGTCACTGTTAGACAGAGGCACAGTATACTAACCTCTAAAAAGGGCATAGCAAAATTCATTTAAAATGGGTGGCAAAAGCCAAACGCACTCTGGCTAGGCTTATAAATGCCCTAGGGCAGATAGCCTAGTATGAACTTATGAACCTATGAACTATTATCTGATGAAGTCCTGCCGGTTACAGGACAAAATCACTATTTAATGGATTATTAAAAGATTTATGCAGAGTCTACAAGGGTTTGTGGCATTCTTTGTGGAGTTTTATCCAGCATATGTATCTACTTTATTTCAAGTTGGTGATGTGATAATTTACCACAAAAGCTGATTGTGTGGTAGCCATCAAATGAAGTGTGCAAGCTCTTTTCCTGCAATTAAGCAACAGATCTTGGGTTAGTTTTGAGTCGCCTTGGACCAAGTCAAAAAAACACTTTAGTCCTCCTTTTTTCACTATTTAAGGGCATGCTACTACAGAAGGTAAGGATACAGCACAGGTAAGCTACCTTAAAACATAAGATAATATTAAATCCCCCATTGATGGGTGTGGAGAGGTTCTGTAATAGGTGGGTAGTTGCAATGTGTAATAAAGAAAAGATTGTTCCCCCATTTGGTCTTCTCTTTTGCCTGATAACTTCACTTCTGATTTAGTGCATATACTACTGTTTTAATTTAAAAAATCCTGAAAGAATTTCCTACATGATAAAGCAAACCCTTTATGCTGCACTGCAGTGTCACCAATCAACCTGCCTAGTGTGGAAAAGAACTTGCAACTGTCTGCAGCAAAGGCAAGTGTGCTACTTGTTGTGCCATTGACACTACTAATCAAAGTTCACAGTGTAATAAATTTGTTTTAATGCAAAGGGAGCAACATTAGACTTTATGGCTTGGATTCTGGCACCAATATTGTTACCAAAAAAAAACTGCATAAGAAAACAGAGGCTGAGTGATAATAGAGCAGGCAGCACAAGGATGAGCTGAGGCAGGGACAGAGCTAATTTGGCCATGTGCACATTGCAATGGAGGTTACTGCTACAGAAAGCTGGTACAACCAATTCAGTGCACATTCACATGCACAATATACTACCATATGTAGCTGCATCTCATGCTCATGTGGCACAAGAAGGAAAGCATTGTAGTCACCACATAAACCGTGTGCCAATCTTGGTCATCAAATAAATGGTCATAGAATGGTACTGATGGGAAAGCAGGAAAGGGGAGAGCAGTAAGCACATATAACAGACCGAGTTAACTATGAGAAATGAAAACTGGGGAGGGATAAGGGTCATTTTTTGCAGAGAACTGATATGCAAAAGATAGATGGGGTAGTTAGTTATTGTTCTATACTGGATAAAAGGAGTAGGGCAGGGAGAATGGAGAGACAGACAAACATAGACATAAATGGGGTGATATGTGTGCAAAAGCTAAGAATGACATTGGATGGGTGCAGAGATACAGAAGGTAGACAGGTGGTGATGGGTACCATTGGACAATGAAAAACAAATAGAAATGGCATGGGGGCACCATGATGGGAAAAGAGTGGAGTGCTGGCATGTTTGAATGGCAGGCTAATCCAGAGGGCAATAAATTCAGGCATCTCTCACTTAGGAGGCTGAATATATGGACCAGTTTTTCCCTTAGTGGACTAATGGATGAGGTCTGCAAGTCAGGCAAATCTAGTAGCCATGCCAGAAGGCACTCCACTTTGCCGTGTGAAGCCTCCAGTTGATGGTGTGCATCAACAGCCAACAGGTTCTGCAAGTGATTCTGGGAGAACATGGGAGCTTGTTTTGGTCCACACCCATGGAGTAAACCTTCACTCTGTAATGAGAAGCAAACATGGAGAGTACCAGTAACCCTCTAGGTCACACATGAGGAGAACCATAATATACCTGCTGGGAATGAGGCCTAATGCCCAATGGAATAGGACACCAGTGGCATCACTTAGTACAGCCTGATGTGACTGTAAACTCACCTTCTCTTTTTCCATAACATAAGCTTCCAAAGTAGGATACAGTGAGAAAATGGTTACACAAATATGCTACAAATTCAATTATAATTGTATAGTGTACTGGGCAGATGCCATATACTTTCCATTGCTACGGGGAGTGTGACACTGCCAGCCCAGCTATCTGGAATTGTGTAAATAATTCTATGTCATTTGTGAATATTGCTATTATTTATACAGAACTGTATGTTATGTACTGAGCTTTAAAAATGTAACCATGGTGTAACTACTGGAAAAGAACAGAAATGCATGTAAACTATATACCTGCGTTTATGTTTTAACAGTAGAAGCTGGAACATACAGAGTTAACTTGCAAATTCAAGAAAATAAGTTGGAATCAAAATGTTTTACAATTTTGTTATCTCTCAGTTTCAATGCAGCAAACAGACACAATGCTAGAGCTAGAAGTTTTTCTATTGTCTTGAAAGTAATTTTAATTGCTAGGTTTAAAATGTAAAGTGTTTTATTGCTTCCTAGCAGCTGCACATCTAAGCGATGCACTTCTCACACAAAGATGATAAAATTCTGTTGATATCTGTAAGACTGGGAACTGAAGGCAGGTGACAGAGAGATGGAATCCAAGTTGACCCAGCAGTAATGTTTGACAGCAATAAGAACTCTCCCAGAGAAAGACTGTGCATGTTGTATCTTGTATTGGACCTAGAAACATCCATTAATCATCATCTGCATTTGCCTTGCTAGTAGTAACTAGAGAAAAGTAATTTCTTTAGAGATAGATAAGAATATAGTAAAGATTAATTTGGATGTTTTCTATATTCATTTGAGACTGTCTTGCAATGTTAATTTAAAATATTTCCTGTGATTCTGAACTCAGAAGTTACTGTGTTGTTTGAGTATTGTCTTGTTTGTTTACTATTTATTATTAAATATATTTAAACCTATCTTTGTGGCTATATGTGAGACATATTTAAGCTCTTAGAGTACTTGCACATGTAGTTGGTGACACTGTATAGGCCACTCCTATATAGCCTCAGTCTTGGTCACAATTATCATTTGGATAATAGTAACATTACACAGTAGGATGGGTCACCCTTTGTAAGGTCCTTTAAGTAGCTGGTAAGTAGGGGTTGGTGGCAATAATAACTAACTTATAGTCTGGTCTGAAAGGGGCATAGCTAGTAAACCTGTGCCAGCCTACCCCAGGTGTGTGTGTGTGTGTTTGTATATAAATCAATTCTCAAAGAATGTGTGTGTCAGCTACTTGGGCAGGAACACGAAGCACTGGTTGGACAGAGAGGGTGCTGGAGGTCTTGGCTTGACCCCTCACCTATTGGGGATTAGGAGAAAGAGGGAGAAACCAGCCCCCAGACTGACTGTGATCTCTGTGTGCTTTTAAGGGAAATTGTACTTTACTGTGTGTGTACATGTCCTCCTGTCAATGTGTACATCTCTCACTGGTGCTTGTGGTGAGGATTCCAGCTCCATTATTATTGTGCCAGTGCAGGAGCATCACAAGGAGTACATTTGCCTTTCTGTGGGACCAAACCATGTCGAGATGCAGAACAATCACCACTGCAAAGCAAAGTATGTCCACTTAAGTAATTATGTATTATAGCTAAGATAGAAGAACATTGTATGTAAAATGCATGCATTATGTATCAGGCTCCTTTTCCTGAACCACTGCTTCTCATTGTTGGAGAAGGTCAATTTTGCACCACTTCAGGTTATTGCATCTTTTCCAGCACTGCTCATAACAAAGAGTGATGCCAGTAGTATCACTTATTATTCTTCACAGCTCATGCCAGATATCTGCCTTAGAGAAGAGATAATTGACACCAGGACTACCAGGTGCTTCCTGATGTTCCTCTAAGGAAAGAACAATAAAATCCTGCTCTGCTTGGCACATCCTGCCAGAGCCCTGCATTTAGATGTCTCTGAAGTATTCATAGCCACAAAATCAAATTTACATAAGGGCAAAGTGATAATACAGCACTGCAATGTGGTACTGTGATGTGGCCATATCACAATTTCATGGTACTAAAAGGATACACAGGCCTTATGACTGAGAGTAAGGGACACATGTTTAATGATCACTGACATGCATCACTAGCACCAACATATAGGGCAGCACCTTGGACACCATCAGAAATTCACAGACACCGATGCCAAATAGTTTCATTAGCATAACCACCACACTTATGGACTTTTATTAGTATGATATAAAGTTTCAACTTCATTTCTCACAATGCTGCATTGAACCATACAAATCTGAAACCAGGGAATTTCAAAAAAGGTCTCTGTGGATGTGGAGCTTCCCAGATTTAAGGAAATAGTTTTACCTGGAAAATTTTTCTTGTAACAACAACTATAAACCCTGTATTGAATTTCTGAGAGAGAGGGGTTGAAACCCACAACACCGGGAAGTTACTATCATCTGAATCTTGACAGCAGGGGTTCAGACTGTAAAGAAAAGGAACAATGGGAAGGCTATGATGCAAGGAGTGTGGAGTCTTGTGTCATATATTGATGCATGGCTACAATAAATGGGAAGAGGAAGAAGCACATAACATTAAATGCAACAGATAAACAGGTGCAAAAATATGAAGGATGTGGACATAGGTATGTTCTAGTCCAATGATATAGTGGCCCATTCTGCAACACTACATGGAGAGGAGTCACCTACTTCCACCATTGCAGTGGTTTCTACAGAGATACAGGTTGAGCACATCACCTCATCAGTACATGACAGACATCTTGTACTTGACTGTCTATCATGGGCTCCACCTCCCAAGCCAAAACTTGTTATGGAATGCATACCACCTCTGAGTTGTGCACACCCACCGTATTTATGAGTGGATGTGCAGGTCAGTGATCCAGGGACCAGGTAGCGATTGACCACATCATTGTGTAAATGGTACATTTACTCAGTAGACTGAGGGATGCTATGTACCAACTACACACTGGCACAGATTATAGGGGAAGGAAGCAGACAGTGCTGCAAACGTCAGTGGTGGCAAATGTGTTGCCTTAATATTTTTTCTTTTGTGAGACATATTGTAGCTGTCATCAAGTCTGGCTTAGCAGGCTATGCAGTCTATGGCCATGAGATGATCCATATACAAAAGGTCAGTGACAGGTCAGCCCAATCAAGGCTATGATTCGATGAGACAGCATCAGTGTCACCTGTCAGCACACAGATTATCACCACTTGCCATGTACATTCTCCAGATCAGTAGTGGCAACAATCCTTCAGCTCATCACTTCGGATGTCTTATTAGGGTTCACATTCACTGCCCCAGTGTTCTATCCTTTCCCTTCATTGAAACCTGCATGGTGGACAACACCAAAAATCCCATCATTGCAGCTTGACACTAACATTAGAAGATGAGATCCTAGACTCAGAACATCTTTACAGAGTACTTATCTATTAGTTCACCTTCCATGACCCTACCAGATATTATATTGCTAGAGCCACCTGTCATTAAATCTTCCACAACTGTTCTTGTGTGTGTAACAGCTCAACTAGATTTCTTACAATATCTTTGTTCGTCATAAAAGGTATACAGTATGTTGATGTATGAGCTGTTGGCATGTCAACTGCTGTCTGCATCTCACTTGGTGATGCAGGCAGCCTCAGTATGCAAAACTGAGCTACATTGGGCCCAACATCTGCTCTTTCAGGCATAATTACCTTTGTACATGAAGAATCAAGGCATTTAATGTGGGTATGTTCAACTTTGGCATGGCTGCTGATGTCATCCACCAAGAAATACACCTCTGGGAAGGCTGTAGCCCAGTAATCTCTGTAGCGCATCTTGTAACTGCGTAGTATGATACAGAACTCTGGTAGGGTTCTATTCTTACCCATGGCAATTCTGGATGTTTTGTGTGTGTTTCAATGTCTGTGTGGGGAGCAATGCACTTTAGGCTAGTCACACTCAGTACATTTCAAATGCCCTACTTTGGCAATCCTGCTGATGTCATTCATTGTGAAATACACCTTTCACGAAAGAGTTTTCCAGTAATCCCTGTGGTGTGTCCTATAACAGCTCCATGCTGTAGTGTGATACTGACCTCTGTTAGGGATTATATACCCACACATGTTGGTTGTGGATGTTTTGTGTGTGTGTCACTGTCTGTGTAGGGAGCAATGCATTTTAGCCTAGCCAAACTCACTACAATTCGAATGTCCTACTTTGCCAATCCTGCTGATGTCATCCACTGTGATATACACCTTTGTATATCGAAAGAGGACTCCAGTAATCTCCGTGTATATGTATAGGGTTGCCCTAGGTGTGTTTGCATAGTGTGTGGGTATGCATGCACACTGTTCTGCCATGTGGCTTCCCTACACAGGTGTGTGTTGATTAGAGAGGGGTAGGGAGCAGCATTTGGTAGTTTTATTTGTAAAAATTATTAACTTAGTTTCATTTGGGTTAAGAATGAGTTGGTAGCTTGATAGGAAAGTTTCAATTTCTAGGAATGCTTTTTGCATCTTTTCTTATAGTTCAAGTGGGGAAGGGTCAGAGCAGATAAGAGAAGTATTATCTGCATATTGTATGATTGAGGCAAGCTGGGTTGCAGTATTAAGGTTATTAGTAAATATGATAAAGAGAAGGGGGCCAAGTATTGAGCCTTAGGGTACATTAGCGGATAGTGGCAGTAGTGGGGAGAGATTGTTCTCCCATTTAGTAGCTTGTTGATGGTTTGATAGATAACTGAGAAACCATGACAGGGATGCTGGACTGAGAGTGTACGTAACAAGTTTGTTAAGTAGCAGTTGGTGGGAAATGGTGTCAAAGGCTTTTAACGTATCCAGGAAAATTGCAGAGACTACTTGTCCATTGTTCATAAGGTGATGAATAGTATTGGTGAAGGATAACAAGGCTGTGTTTGTACAATAATGAGATCTAAAGCTGTGCTGGGTATCGGATAGAAGGTTGTTAGTGGCAAGGTGGTTGAGAAGTTGTAGCTGAATATATTTCTCTAGGATTTTGGCTATGGGTGGGAGGATAGCTATGGGGCAGTAGTTTGAAATTTCTCTAGAGGCGCCACACTTGTGGAGGGGGATGATATGAACAACTTTCCAGTGGGGCACCACACATATTGTTCTGAGATAGAATGATTGATTAGTATAGAGACTGGATAGGCAATGGATGGAGCAGCTAATTTTAGGAATTCATTTGGTAGTTTATCGGCAGCCAGGGAGCAGGATTTTAGTTTGCTTAGGAGTTTTTAATGTAAGATGTTTGGATAGGTTTAAAAGAGAAGGAGTTTGTGGTACTAGAGACGGGAGGGGGGTGTGAGAGGTAGTTGGTGGTTGGCAAGGAGGCAGGAGATAGAGTTAATAAAGTTTGAGTTAAACTGTGAGGTTAAGGGTTTGGAGGTATTGTCTGTGGAAGGAGAGGGCGTAGTGCCTTTACCAGAGTTGAGGAGAAAATTGACTGTTGTGTAGGAATTTTTGTTGACATATTTGGAAGTAGTGTTTTTTTTATCATTATTAATTTTTTTTCCTTAGCTCGGTTTCTTAATTGCTGATAAGTGGTGAGGTCGGTTTTGTTTTTGGTGGAGAGGTATAGGACCCTGGTTCTGTCCCTTTTTTTAATCAGTTGTTTAGCGTCAAAAGAAAGCCATGGCAGTTGTTTGAAAACATTTTTAGTTCTAATATTCTAGATATCAATTATATAAATGCTGTAATTAGTTCAAATGAAGCAATCCATGACATTTTTATTCATTACACTCATAATTTTACAACAGCGTAGGGCCATCTAATTCCAGACTCAATATTGATAATTATCTTAATACTTACCTTGTACTGCGGTGGTGGTGCTGTGGTAGCATTGTTGCCTCACAGTTAGACGTTTCCCGTTCGATTCTCAGTTAGAGCGTCTTCTGTGTAGCGACATGCGTGAATGGGCGTTCCTTCATTGAAGGTTGTGCGTTAGGCCCGGCAAGCCAGTACGTAAAAATCTACTGCCAATCATTAGCGGACCAGAGTTCCACTGTGGCGACCCCTAACCAGGAAAAGCCGAAAGACACAAAAATCTTAATACTTACCTTACAACTTTTCTGTACACAATCTATGATAATTCATAATACTCATTTGACTCTGGCTAAAAAGCACATTATAACAAGTGTGCTTCTTCCTCTCATACATGTAATAAAGAGGTCACAGACTTGTTGCACATTTTCTGGAATTGTAGATTCACTCACAGCTATGGATTATTTTAGGCCCCAAACTGACAAACTTGGGCTATCAGGAAAATATTTTGTTCTGGAATTTACTATTTTCCACATTCCTCCACTAGATCTAGAGCCTGTAGACTTAAAAATGCAGTAGTCGTATGCATGCTTCTTAAATTCTGTATTTCTAAAATGTGGTTAGGTCTCTAGTCAATATCACAGAAAGTTTTTCAAGACAAGGCTATTAGTTATGAAATGCTTGTCAAGGTAAATCTGAGTCCTTTTTCAAAAGAGGGTTGAGACAAAATATTATCTATTAGATTGTTTTTTTAAGTTTTCTTTTCATTTTCTTGTTTTTCTTTTCTCTTGAACACCTTAAATGTATCTAGTTGTGCTGATCTCTTAATCATCTAATTTTATCTTGTTGATACCTTCTTAGAGCGTGCTTTGAAACATGAATTAACATTCTCAGTTTGAACCTCATCAACTAAATTTTTTTGTTGAAAGATAGTACTTTGAATATATATTATTAGTATTCTTCTAATTTTAATATTTTGAGCATTGCTGTCTAGAGTTGGGTAATAAAGCAGACATAACAGATTTATAACTGTTTGCTATTATATTGTTAAAATGTTTAAAATGAATAAGTTATTTCCATTACCTTTACCAATTCTATAGTGCTATCAAATGTTATATAGCTCCTGGTTGCTTTTGTAGTGTTGCTGTAATCTTGATAAAACATGAATTGAACAAAAGTAGCCTTACCCTATGTCAAATAAAACCAAATATTTATGAATAATTCAGTAAATTACTTTCAGCTTAAGAAATAGAGTTGTATATAATCTATTGGCCTCACTATGCCAGTCATTGAATATAATGCCCCTTTTGGCAACTGAATATCCACAGGGATATTGTATTAAAAGGCCTAAACAGCATGTCCTACATGGACCAACTCAAAGCCTTTTCACTATACTTGGTATCCTCCAGACTCCTAAGAGGTGACCTGTGTCTGGCACATGAAACATCCTCCAACTCAATACTGACGGATATATAGCATACCACCAGGTCAAATGTCATCAGAAATATGTAGTCTATGGATCTAAACCTCTTCTGCCAAATCAACAGAACAGTTTAGAAAGGGGGGGGGGTATATCTCACAGGTGTTACCTCTGTTCCGGTGAAAATTCCCCATCCACGTAAAACAAAGTTCATCTCCATCCATATTCAGTTGCATCTTGGATCTGCTGATGGGGAAACATTACTACCACTGGACAGATGCAGTTCCTAAATATTTTATCCCATGCATGAGTTGTCTCAAATTATCTATGCTATGATCCCAGTTATTCTGATTAGGGATAATATATACGTGACCATGGCATAGGTATGGTCAATCTCTAATCAAAAGGGATAAGTTAATTCAGGCACAAAAAGGGAAATTAGCTATGCTTAAAATGGCCCATGAGAACAGCTGGCCTAGTACTTACCTATGAGCCTAATACAACTAGATATCTGACAACTAAGGAACAATAAAGCACCAGGGTCAATGCTTTCTCTTCAGAACTTTACTAAGAAAAACATCAGATATCTCTACAATACTACATTTTATTACAGAATGCTATACAAATCAATCAAAATATTTCTGATCCTGAAACCAAAGCAGATGTGTTATATCGCAGTCATTTGAAATCTACAACTCTTATAAATATTTGCAGTAAATGTCATGCAACATATTAGACAATTATTTGAAAAAAAATGTGTCTGACATTATCTCTCCTTACCATTTGGGTTTCCTATCTTTACGAAAAATCACTGATTAGATTATCACCATAACTCTCTTTAATTGTTTAAAAACTGATAAAAATATATTTTCTCACTCAAAATGTATGTAACTAAAGTTGATGAAACTGAAGATTATCCATTTTATCTTTAACATTAGGTATACACTTGGATAAATTGTAATAAGGAGATATATTGAGCTATTTATATTCAGTTATCCGTCAATGGATGCCTACTGATTTTTCCAGGTCTATGTTCAGCCATTGAATGGAACTTCCATCAAACATTGAACCCTATCTATCAAACATTTGTTTCATTGATGGGTAGAAGTAGAGAAGGACACTAAAAATAGTACACCCCAAAAAGAGAGTTATAACTTACAAAGAAAAAAAATAATTCTCTCTCTAGAAAACAAAGTGGAAGAATGTTGAAGAAAAATATAATGAAAACAACTTGAAGTTTTAAACCATAGAAAGCAAGGAAAATAAGCTGAATATGAAAAAAGAGACCCTGGACATTGTGTTCCTAATTTACTTTAAGATCTTAAAGCAAAGACAGAAGTTTGTCCTTTTTCCTGCAGTCATGGAAGACCTGATTAAATCTTCTCATTTGTCCTGAATAATCTTACTGAATCTGGGAATCTCAGTTACAGAGAAAGCTCTCATTCTATTCAGACAGTCTTCAACATTTTTTCTGGCCAAAGTGATGTATTCAGTACCATCCCCTTGAAGTTCTATGCCCACCTTTAAAAATGTTATTCAGACTACATGAAGTGGCATGATATGATGATGTCAGTGCTGTATTAAAGTGTCTTGATGTTATGCAGACCAAATTCAGTAAACCGGTCTCACTGCGAGATGATGCTTACTTCTGAAATGTCTGTGTACTGTCGCTCTGCATGTTCTTCAAAATGCCAGGGGTGTAATCTTGATAGCAAACAGGGTGCTGATGCATACTTTTTCAAATAGTAATATTCTACTGGACAGTGAATCTCAAGGAATCAGTCTTTATATATCTGAACTGGATAACATAGAATACTGAAAGGCATCAAACAGTGTACTTTTATGAGGAATTACCACCCAGTGATTCAAACATTTGTGTCCACTTTAGCTTGAATACTCCAGCAGAAGGCACAGCGACTGTCAAGCAAGAACTTTACAGAAGGTTATATCTTGAATTTTTTGGCAATTACAACATAAAGGGAATGACAGTCCTCCTCTTGGGTTATCTGTATCATATGAAAAAGATAAACTGACTCCAAATGGCTTGTTCCTTCCTAAACTTTTACAAAACCTTACAGAAAAACATCTCAAAATAATTGTTTCTTTGAATGCAGATTTCAGCAACGACTTCAAAACCAAATGTGGAAATCAAAGTTGATAAATACTACATAACATTTAGGAAATGTCTGTCTTCTGTAGAAAGCATACAAAGAAGATTATATTCCAAGACTCCTTTCTTGACAGATTGTTCAATGATTTTTTTAAATAAAAATATCAATTCACTGAAAACAGAAGTAATAGTCCTGTAGTTTATGATTTATGTTCATTATAAAAGCATTTTAGATAAGACTGATGGGTTTGGTATTGTACATACAGACAGAAAGCCTATTAATCCTGATTCAATATTCTATTGCATTGTGGCATAAAAAATACATATTTTACTAATTTATTTCTAAAATAAACAAAACGAAAAAGCCGGTAATGCTCGTTCAATGGTTCACTCACCAAAAGGAAGCACAATAATGATAGAGACAAAAGTAGTGAACCAACCGCCAGTACCATTCAGCAAAATGCTCCTGTAGCTCGGAAAGCTAAAACCAATGATAGTAGATCACCAAACTGTTGAACAAAACTGTCCATAAACTGCATATGAGGCTACAATGCCTATGATGATGTACAAAAGATGCTACTCCGTTGTAAAAATGAGCAATCTTTTAATGATGAACAGAGAAAATAAGCGCTTTCACGCGGTAAAACCACGCTTCTTCAGATTTCATTAATTCAATGTATCAACCTAGTTATTTATACCGCCAAAGGCGGGAAAATCAGACAATTAGCAAACCACTTAATCAGTTGATCAAATTGTATACTTGTTGCTAAGCAACTGTTACATTATAGGGACATCAGCGTTAAAAAACATAAATATAAAAAGCATAAATAAGCACATGAATGCATAGTATAAGCATGAAAACATGCTGTATTCCTAAACAAACTAATTTTGTATTAGGATCCGTTTCCTGAAACATAATTTAGACTTACATTCAGGTCACCTAAAAACAGTATTCAAAGGCTAAATCCTAAAAGACATATTTACACTAGAAAAGCCTTTGGCGGTATAAATAATTAGGTTGATACATTGAATTAATGAAATCTGAAGAAGCGTGGTTTTACCGCGTGAAAGCGCTTATTTTCTCTGTTCATCATTAAAAGATTGCTCATTTTTACAACGGAGTAGCATCTTTTGTACATCATCATAGGCATTGTAGCCTCATATGCAGTTTATGGACAGTTTTGTTCAACAGTTTGGTGATCTACTATCATTGGTTTTAGCTTTCCGAGCTACAGGAGCATTTTGCTGAACGGTCCTGGTGGTTGGTTCACTACTTTTGTCTCTATCATTATTTCTAAAATAGTTATCATATTTTAAACTTGCTGCTCAAAAATATGGAGGCTTCAAATTTCCTGACTGGTTTAGATACTTGGCTAGATTGAACAAACCCTAAATAGGCAGTTTACACCGTGTGCACATTGCAGCACTGTTTTGGATTCAGTAAGTGTCTCTACATGGTGTGTAGAGCTGCATAAACAAGGTAATAACTGTGGCATGCTAATTGCAACATAAGCAGCTGAACTGCATGCTAATCAATCAATCCAAGATAGAGGAGATATTCAACAAGTTTTAAAGCAACCGTGTAGACTCAGTGCTGGTTTTCCTTGCAAATTCCAAAACCTACACAGAGTTCACACAGAAACAATGTTAGGGGCTGCTGTTGCTTTAATTCATGTGTATGTGCAAGAGGTTGAAGTTCATGCTGGTGCTGCTAATAGATCACAGCTAAGAAGGAGAAGAGTTTTCAGACCCTATTTAACTTATCGCAGTCTGCAGGACATGGAAGTTGTAGAAAACTACAGGGTGGATAGAAACACACAACAGAACCTCTGCAACTGATGTTTTCTTTAACTCAGAGCTAGGGCAAACCAAAGGGTGCCCATACAAGTGGAAACAAAGGTATATATAGCACTTAGAATTTTAGCTACAGGAACCTTTCAGAGACCAACAAGGGACATGATGGTGATGTCACAGGCATCAGCATCCAGAATCCTTCATTGGTTTCTGAATCTATGCTCCAACATGCCAGTGACCACATATATTTTCCCCGTACTCTTGAGGACAGAGCCACAAATATGCAGGAGTTCTACCATGTGGTACACTACCCTGAAGTACAGGGTGCTATAGACTGTATAAACATAGAAAATAAGGCACCACCTGAGGAACATGGAAGGCTCTACATAAACCGGAAGGGATTCCACTCTTTTTAACAGTCAAGTCATGTGTAATGCCAATGGAATCATCTTGAATATGTGTGCTGGCAATCCAGGCAGTTTCCATGACTGACATATCTGGTACACCTCCCAACTGTATCAGATGTTCATTAGGGGGGATTTTCCCACAGGGTCATTTACTGCTGGATGCAGGTTATGCATTGGAACTTTGGCTGATGACGCCTATTGGAAATGCACACACAGCCACTAAAAAAATGCCATAATGATGCACACACTCAAACCAGAAATATCATAGAACTTGTGTTTGGACTGCTGAAGCTACAGTTCTGGTACCTAGATACATCTAGGGGAGCCCTGCAGTACAATCCATGTATATGTACTGAAATATTCACCATCTGTGCCACGCTACACAACATCATCCTAAGAAAGCAGCTTCAGCAGGATCAACAAGGGGAAGGGGCACACATCCCACTACCAATGGCAAGGTCACCACAGCTACACACAAGTGAGGAGTTAGAAGGGCAACCAGCAGCTGCTGTGGGCATAGGCAGACGTAGGCATGCTCTATATGCCCTCACATTAGCTAAGAGCTGCCAATGCATAGCACACTCACTACCTAATGGGCTAAAACCTTTATCCTACACACATACATATGGTAACATTTGTGCCAGGCAATACTCATAACCTTTACCTACCCATGTAATGGCTGTATACTCCTAGCATCAGACAGACTTAGTCCTGAAGTAAAACTGTGGAAAATGCTGGATTTAGAAGGTAAATGCTGAACCCGGAGTGTATTGTGTAATAATATTAATGAATGGCACATTCTTGCAATTTGTTACTTGGTAATATAAGCAGCAATGCCCAGCATATCTGGGAGCCAACCTGGTAGCACTGCCTGTGCTGCCCCTGCACTATCTGCACCCTCAGATAGCACTGCCCAGGCAGCTGGTGTTGTACCCTCCAGGAGTAGTGGCAGAGGTGGAGATTTCATCACCCACTAAGAGATGCAAAGGTTGGTGTGTAGGAGTGTGAACTGCACCACTGGTGTACTCTTACACCAGATGGAGATGCTGCTGTCTCTCATGGTATGTAGGAGAAGATGTCAAGCACTACAGAACCCAGCAGAGTAAGGGGACAGACTGTCCTTATGTGAGGAGTAGATTCTCACTGTTTCCATTTTTGGTGGGCAATAAACTTTAGTAGTCCCCTCCCTCATCCTAATCATGGTGACCCCAAAGTTTGTGCTCCTCACAGTCTCTGTGTCTTGTCTTGTTTGTCTTGCTTGTTTGCATTTACTTCCTCACCTACCCAACTTACCTGATCCAGAAATACCAACGTCCTTTACCCAGCATTCCTCTCTTGCTAAATTAAAAAAATAAAATAGGCACTTGTCCCAAAAAAAAAAAAAAGCATCCCATACATAGCTCTCCATTTTGCACACATCTCCTTCATACACTTGATTTGGTCCAATTGGCTATATAACCTGATTGCATTGTTGTCACCCCACTTTATGGCATGACAGTACAAATTTATCTAATATTCTGTACATATTTTTAGTTTACACTGTTAAAAAAATTGATAGCTATGGTTCTTTCCTACTTCCCTACTGCACATTCCTGTATTTCTTTATGCTCCCTATTTCCCCACTTTTCTATCTATCCTATTTAACATCTATAATCTGGTCAAATATAGAATCACATACAGCACACATAAGTACCAAAAAAAGCAATGGAGCCCTTCACTTTTTGGTCTCTGTGTTTACGCAGAGTTGAGCAATGCACACCAATGCCAAGTGATGGCAAATGGCTCTTCTGTGGTGTAGTTTACCTTCATGGAGTGCTGCTTAAACACACCATGCTAAAGTAAAACATACCAGCATAAGGTGAATGTAGAATACTCATAATTTCACACCATTATCACTAGTTATTTAAAAGTATTACATACACCTGGATTCAAACCCAGTATCATCTGGGCTCAAAAAGAAATGTGTCAATACATTTACAACTGCTGCCACAGAGTCAGCTAAGCAGCAAATGTTTTTCATACACTCAAGTACTAGCTCTCAGAATTTTAGCAATGAGCCTTGCATCTGTGCACTGCTTAACTATGTGCAAACAGGAAAAACAGGAAAAACGCATATCTCTCATGGACATGGAAAGCAGTAGAAATGTATATCTGACATGCACAAGCACTTTGATGGCCATCACTCAAACACACTGCCTATAGTTGTATTATGCAAATTAAATATTAGCATGTATTAGTTCTGTTTACTGTCCATTTAGTCTTCATGGCATGAAATTACATATGGAAACATAACAAAATGAAGGCCCTATTTAAGAATATGTCAGATATTTGCATTGTAGCCATGTGTTACCTCCCCCATGAATGGCAACTCTGGTCTCTCAGTACTTGTTCAAAAATATATCGACTACACTACATAAACTAATAAGAAATGTTGTTTGATATACCATGCCCATCTTTAGAATGGAAATACACATTCAGATTTTCAAATAGTTGGAGTAATGTGTACACCTGTTTGCAGATAGTTTGTAAAGTTGTCTCATAAACTATACCTGCACATTGGAACACAACCACCAAAATACTACTTATTGCACACTCATCAATCTGGTAACATGCAGAACTTGAACTATCTTGAAAGTTGCACATGCCTACATATCCATTTCATGCAGGCCTCTCAGCATCTTCTGTCCAACATCCAGTGCTGTTGTCATCCACCATAGGTTGCCCTGCAGCCTTGTAAGGTCAGACTTGTGCTGTGGCACTTGCTTAAAGTACCATATCCAGTCTGTGTACTTAGATAGGTAGGGGTTCTGTTCTCACTATAGTCAACTGGTGAGTTTTGTTTGTGTGTGTGTGTGTGTGTGTGTGTGTGTGTGTGTGTGTGTGTGTGTGTGTGTGTGTGTGTGTGTGTGTGTGTGTGTGTGTGTGTGTGTGTGTGCGTGTGAGTGTGTGTGTGCCTATTTAGCCAGAAAAAAATAAGTGTGTATCTGACAGTTACCACTCCAATTCCATGCATCGACAGTACTTAGGACTTGCACAAGCCTACACATCCAGTACTATTGTCATCCACCATAACATGCCCTGTAGCCTTGTAAGAGTCAGACTTGTTCCATGCTAGTTTCTTAAAGCACTGCGTTCTCTAGTCTGTGTACTTAGGTAGGAGTTCTGTTCTCACTACAGTCAGCGCACACGTGTGTGTGTGTGTGTGTGTGTGTGTGTGTGTGTGTGTGTGTGTGTGTGTGTGTGTGTGTGTGTGTGTGTGTGCCCTTTCTTGACATTACAGAGTGTACTTTACACCAGCATATGAGACACTGCCATTAGCATTTTCACCTCACCAGACTCTGCCTGTGTTATCCACTATAAAGTGTTGTCTGACACTGTCCAAGTTAGACCTGAGCTGTGGTGCTTGCCTTAAACACAGAGGTCTCTAGTTGGTGTGCATAGATTGGTAGGGCTTCTGTTCTCATTGCAGTCAGCAGGTGTGTGTGTGTGTGTGTGTGTGTGTGTGTGTGTGTGTGTGTGTGTGTGTGTGTGTGTGTGTGTGTGTGTGTGTGTGTGTGTGTGTGTGTGTGTGTGTGTGTGTGTGTGTGTGTGTGTGTGTGTGTGTGTGTGTGTGTGTGTGTGTGTGTGTTTGTTTGTGCCCTTGCTTCACATTACAGAGTGCATTTTATACCAGAAGGTGGGACACTGCTATTAGCATTTTCTCCTCACCAGACTCGGCTATGTCATCTGCTATATCTGATTTGTGGATGTGCAGTATTCCCACCAGGGCAGGCACAAATCACATCATCCTATATGATACAGATTACAGTGACAGAGCTTTCTGTCTATCCACATATATCATGGCATGGTTTGTAGGCCCTGCATTTTCTTGCTGAGAAGCGCTTGTGGTCTCTTCAGCTGCTGTAATTGTCTGGTGAAGTAAATACAAAAGAGAGCATTTTACTCTATTAGTTTTCTGATGAGGGTTGAGTATGGTGCTGTCATATAATCCTCAGATCTGAATACAATGGCCTGACTTATGAGGTGTACAACATTGCCTTTTCAAACCTCTGTGGACACTTGTTGGTCAAAGTTCAGATTGCTATCTACATGTGTTCCCTGGTCTTGCACCACTGGATTTCAGTACAGGGGAGTGTTGTCAATTCTGTAATTAGCAGGGAATTCCACTTTACAAAATGCCAAAATAAACATACATTTCTGCATTTATTTGTACACTGTGTTGCTTTGGCACCAATTCTTTTGTCTGTGTTAGCCCCTCCTGTATTATGTTATTATCATTAGTGGACTCAATGATTGCACCTGATATGCAAGATTCAGCACACTTGCAAGTCAAAGGCCATATACTTTAGCCTGGACTGTTGAAAAATACATTACAAACAGTAAATGACCAACACAGGCCCCTGGGGTACACCAATGGTGACAGCTCTACTGGTAGAGGTTGATTCACCAACTTTCACAGTATGTGTTCTGTCAGTGATCCAGTTGGTTAACCATATAGTGATGTAAGGCTTAATCCTAACTGGGAGAGTTTGTTAATGATACTTTAGTGGGGGATTGCATCAAAACCCTAGGCCAGATCAAGATATGCAGTATGCACTGTCTTACCTTCATTCAGGCCTATTACACAGAATCAATGGGCTGTAACAACATCACAGCTTGCCTGTAGCATGACTCAGCACATACACCTTCCTGACATGGCTGGAATACACACTTCGACACACCCTCCATATGGACTGGGTTTCTGTAGAAGGGTGTAAATCAAGATGTATCCATCTGAGTTGGGGGTGGGGGGTGAGGGGCAGCACCTCATGCATGCATGTATAGACACATCCAGACTCTCCTTATCTGTGAAGTTGACCAACATGTCTTCATGGACAATTTCTAAAAGGACAGTAGTAATATCACAGCTGTATGCAACAGACATGTGTGAGTTGTTAATGCTACATCCATGTTTATTACATCTGTTAGATGCCCTCAAAGAAGTCATTGAGGGCATACATGATGACAACGCTATCATCTTGTGGAATTTGACAGGCCAGCCAACTGGCACAAATCCACACTGAGGCATTCACTCAGCATTGTTAGATGTAGCCATAAATACCTATATCACCAAGTGGGTAGACCAGTGGATCACATATGTGGCATCTAAATATGTTGAAATGTGTGAAGTGACCTATATGTCACGTCCAGTGATCAGGTCGGTACATTAGAGTGTTTGTGGTGGTTATCTTCGGTACATTAGAGTTGTCTGCTTGGCCCTTTCCTGTCCATTATTTAAGTCACACACATTTGGAATGACATACACATTCTGTGTCCAAACATCTGTCTGAAGGACTACAGAGTGTGGGCAATCATTGACATCAAATGTGATATTAGTATAATACAGACAGTATCTACACACACCACAGATTGCTGCCACAGCCATGACAACATGCAATGAAACAAAAACATGGGGGGGGTGGAGATTTGTTACATTATGAAAACAAATGTACAACCCAAGGATAATGTAGACATCACACCCTATAAGCAAACCAAAAGGTATGTGACCTGTGTTCTTGGATAGATGGTATGTGTAACATCCACCAGCATATGGCCACAGTGCTGACTACTCCCTTATATGTAACACATCTTCTGAGTATGTGAAGGACCACATCAAAGACCATAATACCTCCATAGTTCACAGCCTTCATCACACCAATAACTGAGTACAATGCACCCTTCTTCATGTACCTCCCTACACATCTTCTAGTGATGTGCTGTTGAAGTGTACCACCTTTGCCATAGTGAGCTGTCACACATCTTATTGGACATACCTACAGTAGATATTATTTTTGTTGCATAAACATTACTGTCTGATGGTGCAGGACCCCCTTCAAGGTGTTACACTAGATGCATGTGTGATACCTGTTCTTGTGATGCACACAGTAGATAGACATAGATAGCTGACAACATTGATGGCATGGGTTAAATTCATAACAGTCTGGATTGTGCCATATGTATCTGCCATGCACAACAGTCTACCAGCCTGTAGTGATCCTAATGTCACATATAGCTATAACAATGTCCCTCCTAACACCTCCAGCAGATGTTACAGTGTCAGGATGGTGTGCTTGACAATCTGCATAGATTGCTGATATGTCATAATAGCTGTACAAGTGTGTTTGTGCAGAACATCTATGATCACTCAGAATCACATATGTTGTGTCACAGCCTGGTGGCATTATTCTGATATTGTGCAGGATTGTGCATGCTTCTTTTACTCTTGTCCATGAGCTTGTCACTGTGTCTCACTTTTTGGGGACCTCTGCTGACATTGCACTCGTATTCAGGCAAATCAGTTTACATAGCTTTACAATATGCACACAATGGCAATTGTATATAACATCCCTGTTAGATGTCCTCTACATTGTTCATGTCAGATGCTTATCTCACAAAGACATTTTCTTCATTGTTATGTCATCTTTTGTGCAGTCCATACTGTACCATATTGATGTGTGATTAGTGTACCTGCTGCAACTGTCTTCCATTGACATGCCTTCATCTGCTGTAAATTAGGATGTTTCACCTGTCCTCTTTCCCTGTGTTAATTTCTACAATTCATCTGTGTGTCCTATTCAATGCACAGACTTCCCTAGACTGTATATTTTAAATGGCAGGCCATGTACCCATACAGATCATTTACACATTTTAAAGGATTGTACAGAATCCCTGGAATGGGATTTCACAATACTCTGCACTACATACACTGTAATGCACTGTGTGTAACCATATGCATTACTATATGAGCTATGTGATGTCTGACCGAAAACGATTGGGTAGATACGTGATGTATAATGTTTGCAGCTGGGAGTGTGTCAGTATGGTTTGTGATGTAAAATGCTTGCCTCTGGGATTGTGTCAGTGTGGTTTGTTTTCATTTATATAACTGTATGATAGTTTATGTCATAACTGATGTATTAATAAAGATGTTTCTTGTTTTAAAAAAAGGATCAGGAAATGAATAATTAATGTAATGTTTCTTAGATTATATTTCTTAGATTATATGATACATAGCAATATATTTTGTGACACCAGGGAAATACTGCCAGTCCAGCTATCTGGAATTTTGTAAATAATTATATGTCACTTGAAAATATTAATATGATTTATATAGAAATGTGACACTGCCAGCCAGCTATCTGGAATTTTGTAAACAATCATATGTCATTTGTGAATAGCAATATGATTCATATGCTTGTCTTACAAATGTAAGAGGACTGTATATGTACTGAGTTCCAAGAATGTAACAACAGTGTACCCTACTGGAGAAGAACAGAAATGTACATAAAGTATATACCCCTGCAAGTGTATGTTTAAATAGTAGAAGCTGGAACATACAGAGTTAACTTGCAAACCTTCAAGAAAATAAGTTGGCAGTAAAGTGTTTTACAATTGTGTTGTCTCAGTTTCAGTGCAGCAAGCGGAAACAATGTCTAGAGCTAGAGGTTTTCTTATTGTCTTAAAACAGAAATAATTACTAGGTTTCAAATGTAAAAGTGTTTAATTGTTTTACTACTTCCAGTTCTGAGTAAATGTCTAAGAGATATGTATTTTTCACAGAGAAATGTGAAATTTTGTTAAGTTTCTGTTAGCCTGGGAACTGAAGGCAGGTGACAAAGAGTGATGTCATCTGAAATAACCCAGCAGTAAGGTTGAATATTAATTTAAGTACTCACTCAAAGAGAAAGTCTGGGCATTTTGTATCTTGTCTTGGACCTAGAAACATTCATTTAGCACTTCTCATCTGCATTTGCCTTGTCTGTAAGCATGTCTAGGGTACAGTAATTTCTCTTAGATATAGATAGGAATATAATAAAGATTAGTTTATATGTTTTCTGTATTTATTTGCAACTGTCCTGCAATGTTGTTTTAAAATATTTCCTGTGATTCTGAACTCTGTAGTTACTGTGTTGTTTGAGTATTGTCTTTTTCTTTTATTATTTATTATTAAATATATTTAAACTTTTAATTGTGGCTTGCTTGTTTAGAGATGTTTAAGCTCTTAGCGTACTTGCATATGTATTTGGTGACACTGCACAGGCCACTCCTAAATAGCCTTGAAAGTCTTGGCCACATTTCCCATTTGGGTAACAGTACCATTACACAGTAGGATTGATCACCCTTTGTACGGGCCTTTATAGTAGTTGATAAGTAGTGGCTGGTGGCAGCTGGTATTACCTTACAGTCTGGGCAGAAGGGGGCATACCTAGTAAACCTTTGCCAGCCTTTCCCAGGTGTATGATTGCATTTGTGTATAAATCAAATCCCAAAGTGAGTGTGTGTGTGTGTGTGTGTGTGTGTGTGTGTGTGTGTGTGTGTGTGTGTGTGTGTGTGTGTGTGTGTGTGTGTGTGTGTGTGTGTGTGTGTGTGTGTGTGTGTGTGTGTCAGCTACTTGGGCAGGAACACAAAGCACTGGTTGGACAGAGAGGGTGCTGGAGGCTTTGGCTTGGCCACTCAGCTGAGATCTCAACCCTATAGCTGTCCTAGTGGGGAGTCTTATTGGGAATCTAGAGAAAGAGGTGGGGATTCTCATTGGGGATCTGAAGAAAGAGGGAGAAACCAGCCTCAGACTGACTGTGATCTCTGTGTGCCCTTAAGGGAAATGTTACTTTATTGTGTGTGTGCTCATCATCCTCCCATTGTGTACATCCCTCACTGGTGCTAGTGGTAAAGATTGAGGCTCCTTGATTACTGGGCCACTGCAGGGGCATCACATTTGTAAAGCATAATGTTTGTTAATTTTAACTTTTTAATACAGTTTGATTACTTTTATATAAATGTAAATCTGTCTATGTCAGAAGTGATAATTCAATAAAGGTGTTTAAAAAAATGGTAATCATTGTGCCATTCTATGCAATTCCACTAACCCAGTTTGCTCAGAGGTATACAGGATTGCTGTCATTGTTGCTTTACATGGTTTCCTGGCCAGCAATGAAACCACACTTCTTTGCATTTAAATGTGGTGCATGATATGAATATGTAATTACCGCTGCGGCAACTGCACAGACACAAACTCCATGCAAGCATCGTGCGAAGCCTGCCCGGAGTTTATTAAAGCCCATGGACTATGTTGTCACTTGGTTAAACAGGTTACTTAACAATATGAAAAGATGTAATAAAATAAACAATTTCCTCTCTGGACTAATAGCTGGTAAAAGACACACACACACACACACACACACACTATATATATATATATATATATATATATATATATACATATATATATATATATATACATATATATATATATATAAGAAAAACTGTTGTCATCCAAAAGTTTTAAATGTATATGTTTTGATTGCTTTGGCTATGATCTGATCAAACACTCAGACCTATTTCAAATTTCCAGTGTTCTAAACTATAGTCTGTAATCATGATAATGTTCAGACAGTACAGTATCTTCTACATAAGAATAAAGGGGCATGGAATTGCATTTACAATTATTTTTATTCCATAGCTCATATATGTTGAGTTTCCAGTTTTTTTCCAAAGTTATATGGTTGTTATAAATATGACCTGCACATTATTCAAAATGAAATCTCTGAGCTCTTTAATCGATGTAGGAAATGTAATAAATCCATGACTAAATCTTATGTTATCAAACTTAAACATTGCATATTACCACAATTTGACAATTTTTTGCTAAATGCAGTCAGTCCTTGAAAAATGAAGATATTTTTCAGGAATCCTGGGAATGTTAATTAAATTATATTCCATTTAAAAATATTACTCAAATTAGGATTATACATATTTTTTTATTTTTCTCCAGTCAATTGAACTTCTTTTTCCTAAGCTTTCAACAACATGCCCTGGTTGTGTTATAGACAACTCCAGCCTTTTGCATACCTTGGTGAATTGTACTTTATTTAGTCCAGTTTACATAGTTAACTTATTAGAAGTAACTTATTCGAATGCTGATTAAAGCTATGTGAGTTATTAATGAAGTGCTATCATATCAACTAACTACTTTAGACTTTTCAGTCAGGCATTTTAGTAAAGGCTACCAAAATTGTACTTTTTTGTCTTTTCAGTTGCTGTATTTTACATTACCACCCACTGGCCTAACTTAAAAGTCATGTCATAACTTTATAACACAACCATAAATACTTAAGAACATATAAATTACTGCCCTTGTTCAGATCTCATAATGGCAGAAACATAGATTTTGATAATTGAGATTCTTATGTGAGCCTTACTTACCAGAATGATAGTCATAATTACTTTTTGGATTTCATTTTATATCTATCTAGGCTAATGCCTATGCTTTAGTTCCAGTTCTATTACTTATTTTATTTGGCTAGACTTTATGTTTTTAAAACTAACTGCATATATTATTGTCTATGTAGTAGCTCTTACCTTTCTTTATTATCCCTTTTACAACATGTAAAAAAGTGTGCATGTGTTTCTGTGGTTATTAGCTTAGCTGTAATTCTGTTGCACAGTAGTTTGACGTGTTTATATATATATATATATATATATATATATATATATATATATATATACACACACATATACGTACAGGATGTGCTATTTCACATTCATCCATGTGATGTGGGAAAGTGATGAAATTGTTATTGACACTGTTAAAGCACCTCTTAGGTAAAGAAAAAGGAATTTCATGAACTGAGTTGAGTATGTGGTGTCTCTTCACACTAATATGAATTTAATTAGTGATATAAAAATTACTGATGATGTCAAAAAAAGCATAAAGGCACAGAGTAATTGTTGAAACCTATGAGGCAAACATGCCTAATGTTTTAGATGAAAGGTATGATGATAGTGATATATTATTGGGATTAATACTGACCAAAATTAGAAGTTGAACTCATGTGGTAAAAATAAATTTACAATTAGTGGTGACTGAGTTCTGTTGGTGACACTATACCCCCGAACACAATTCATGTAGGCCAGCTGCAGCTATGTGTGTAAGACGCTCAGAAATTTGACTAATCAGTCTATCTCTTCTTGCTAAGAACAGGATAACTTTATCGTATCTGAGGTCATAAACTGAGACGTGTGAGAAGGGATCTTTCACCATTTTCAAAAATGTAATGTAAATATTCTCTGATAATTATTGCTGAGGATAATGATCTCTACACTGTTCCTTTTCTTTATTATAATGTACTATGTAATATTTAAGGAGTCAGTAAGCTTTGTGATAGCTTTAGTGTAAAACTGTTTTCAGATATTCTTCACTATCCAAAATATTTTAAACCTATACTGAAGTATGCTAGTAAAATTAGTATTAGAATTCGAAATTATGCAACTATTCATATGGGAATATATGCTAAGTATGCAGTCTTACATTGCAAAATGACAAATACTATTCGACTCTTGAGTACATACAATATTTGCCACATACTAGAAGAACTTTTAGCATTAGAATTGATCAGTCTGTCACTACACAATACATTTTAAGGTACTCAAGTTTGACTGTGGAATGCTAGGAATCTTAACTGTAGGATTTCTGATGTTATAATCCTTTGTATGTAAGAAAATTATATATCTTGCTGTATTCAGTGATACTTGGTGTGATGAATGTTCAAGTCAGTTATGCATAGCTGGTTTTCAGGTTTTCATAACTTTATGCCTGATTCCAAGGGTGTGCATAGGGGGTTCTATTTATGTGCATTTTTTCTTTAAAGTTACATTGATTTATTGTAGTCAAATGTCTAAGATAGTAATTTTGAAATTGCTGTTTTTTTATAATATGCCTAGGCTATCATGAGGTAAATGTCTCTTCTCAGGACTTAAATAACTTATTCTATTTATTTATCTGCATTTATTTACTGAGAACGTCTAAAGTAGTTGAAACCCCATTCAGTTAATTGCACATGCATATACGATACATAGACCAAATAAAACATTTTCTATAATGCTTGTTCATAAGGTAAAAAACCTAATGGAATATTGCACAATAGTAGATGATAGAATTAGCATGTAGCATTATATACACTTAATGCAAATGACAACAGACAATTCCATAATACAGAAGCACTGAGATAATCCTACTACATTGTGGTAGGGGATATGTGTTTCAGGAAGCAAATATAGTGTTTTCTTTTTTTAGTATTTAAGGGATGTGTTTTTTAAAGGAGGATGCCTTGAGCTGAGGTTAAGATAATCAGTAAGGCTATAGTACAGTGATAGGAACTTCATAGTCTTCGACTAAGGGTTTAGTGGTGATGGCTAAAAAGCAAACGTTGATACAGTCCAAATATCTTGTATGCAAGTGTTCTGAAATGTATTTCATGTGACATGACTGTTTCTGATTACTATGAGTATGATATTATTATCAGTATTTTTAACTTGCTATATTTAATACTATTTGTGGATGTTATTTTGTAATCTGGTGACTGAAGAGATATGGAAGTTTATGTAACTGTCCCTTAAGCAAATTCAGATTATAATTTCATAGCCTTTTAAGTTGTACCACTTACGTACATCTTCTATGACACTTGTACCCAGAAGTATGTTCCATGCAGGTAAGTACTAGGCCACAAATAATCACTTATTTCAGTGAAGCTGGTTTGAACTAACTTATGGTACAAATATAGGTGAGAAATGGAAGATACTGTATTATCATTTTGATGACATTGAAAATATCATGTCACATGTCAAGAAACAACCTTCCTGGTTGAATAAAAATCTAAGATTATTGAGAAAGAAAAGAAAATGGTAGAATACAATGAATTAACTTCTTTCAGCTAGTAATATACAAGTAGTATGCATGTTCTAAGAAAAGATATCAGGAAATCAACAATAAAATACAAATTTAAAATTGCAACTTTTGCTATTCCTCCTCCCTTTTTGCCTTATGCATTCTTGCCTTCCCAATGCCCTTGTCTTTCATTGTGTCTACTAGCTGTCCTTTTTTTTTCACTAGACTTTCTCTGACTCAAGAAAGGGGCTGATATGGATCATAAGTGCATGCTGAGAGATCATGCTGATGACTAATTCTGCTGGGATGATGGAGATTTTGTATTTAATGAGCAACCTCAATTTATATCCTTCTCTGCATTCATCTATTCTATCCAAGTGCTATTTTCCTCAATGAATCATTCCTCCCTTCTAGAGGTATAGACA
This sequence comes from Protopterus annectens, assembly GCF_019279795.1. Lineage (NCBI taxonomy): Eukaryota > Metazoa > Chordata > Ceratodontiformes > Protopteridae > Protopterus > Protopterus annectens. Next base: position 226,216,558 of record NC_056736.1, on the reverse strand, counting down.
CATACCTTCCCCGCATGGGATACACAACCTATCACTCCTTCAAGTGCCTCAGATGCCCAAGCCTCTGATCAAATCCAGCTTCCTTGGCTGTATAAAAGATTTTATCTCTAAGCCATATAGCTCATATAGCAGCTTTTATTACTGATAAAAAAATCCAGGCTGTTAGAACACCTATCAGTAAGGAATGTTTGGGTATCACACTAAATATATATGACAAAAAGGAGACAAATTTTAAAGATGTCAAAGATTGCTTTGCTTCTAATAAGTTTCTCATTATTGATAAAATGCAATTGCTAACAATTTCATTAGAATATTTTCCTAATATATCTCAAATCTGGGTAAAGTATACTTAAAATAAAAAAAAAGATGGTGTTCATAGTCTAGGTGGTATAAATGGAGTATGCTTATGTAATATCATACACCAGGTTATTTCTGTACTGACTTATTTATTTAAATATAGTCACAGGTCTAAATATGTACTTTTAAGTATGGAAAAAAAGCATTCATGATTCATTGTATAACGGAGGCCGTAAGGCTACCTTCAATAATTCTCATATTATCAGCCTAAACTGCTTACTAGGAAACATATGTCAGCATGTTATGCTCCAGCTAATGGATAAAACTAATCTAGGCCCACATTTCAATGCTTGCCAACATACAAGAAGGAGATCTTGTACAATGAATTAGATATCTTTTTATTCTGATATAAAAACTGCACTGAGGTGTAAATTTCCTGTGGACATGGCATGGATTTCTTGACATGTCTATGGTATTTAACTCTGTTAGATGTACCCTCTAAATGGGGCTTTAGTGATTATTTTATTAAAGAGGTGCTAGAATGGTTAAAAGAGAACTGGAAGTAGGGTGTGGCAAAGGGGACAGCTGCCCATGCCACAAGTTGTCAGGGGACATATTTAAACACATGCTACTGTTGCTGGAGTGCAGTATCAGCATTCATTTATGAAATTCCAGTCCTGCATCTGTGGCATAGATCTCATCTTCATTGGCAAGAGTTCTAAACAAAGCAGAAAACAAAAGGGGGGGGGGCAACCATCCAAAATCAGGGATTATGATTAAATATTACTCTAATTAATTTAAAATATTAATGGAATAACAGGAGTTTTCGTATTCTCTGGAAAACACAAAGTATGAAACTGCAAAGGCAAGCATTATTTACTGAATTTAACCTTTAGTAATGTACCTGAAAATCAAGTCTATGTAGGACAGGTCAAATGTATGATGCAAAATCAGAGACATTCTACAAAGAATCAGGCAGTCATGGCTGAAGATCTCAGTGTGTAGTTTAATAGTAGCTTGTTGTAGAATATTTTTTCCCCCAAAGAGAAGTTTTTTTTTTTATTTTCCTGACGCTGTCAGGAAACATGGTGATCTGTAGGTGCTGATGGTATGGGAGAAAACTGTAGCACCTGAATTTGTTTATAAAATGCTGATACTGCATTTGCAGTCAGGTTTGAAGCCCTAAAGTGCTCGGTGTATTTTATCAAGCTTTTTGACACATGTCTAGCAAGCAGGTTGCTGTAGCTTTTGTAATTTAAAAAGAGCTGTTTGTTTTTTTGGTTCTCAACTTAAAGATGATGGGAGCACCAGGAAGATAGCAGTTAATAAAGTCCCTGAAGTGAAATTTCAGATGAGTTTGTTTAGACAATGAAAAATGAATTTTGGATCACCTTAAACAGGATGGCATGATTGGATAGTGCTTATGCTGTTTTCCTTTAGAGTAAGTAAAAACAAATCCTAACTATAGACATTATTGAGAGATGGAATTGCACTGCTGAATGGACATGCCTTCCTCTGAGGAGGGAATGCCTGTTGCAGATGATGGGAATTGATTTAGTTATGCAGATGAGATCACAGTGTTGATTTAACAGTTCCACTGTAAAATGATTACAGGATTGAATGAGGTACATCCAGAAATTCTGAAGATGATGGACATTGTTGCTGTTTTGTGGATAACAAACCTTTTCAAGATTACATAGAATGCTGGGACAGAACTTCTTGGTTGTCAAACTCAGGTACTGGTCCCCATTTTAAAAAGTTGTGGCAGATGAGTTTTCATAATAATACAGAGACTGCACTACTCACCTGCTCTAGGAAACTTATGCTAGGGAGAAAGAAAGGGGACTTTACTCAAGAGTCAGATTCAGAAGGGTCAATGCAAATACAACCATGTCTGTGGAACAGACAGCAAGCTTCTTGTCCCTGCATAGGTATGGCTCCCCATCATAAGTATGAATCCCACTACTTCAAGTTCTTACTTCAAAAGACAAACTGTGATCAAAACATTAAAAACAATACACATTTGATACGTGTTTCTATTAAGTCTTTTTTTCGGGGGCTCATCCTTACCACAACTCCAGTGCTATTTATACATAGCTATTTATATTACACTATCTATCCATCTATGCACAACTTCAAGATAACCTTATCTCAGAATGGGGATAATATTCCTAGGTACTGAAAACATGGGTTTAGTATACAATCCCCTCATTGTTCTGAGGACTGCAGTTGTAGTCCATGAAATTTCATCAGGCATCACCTGGTACCCTGGAGGGGTCATTAAAGTTTGTTTGTAGGTGTTAACTAAGAAAACATATGGCCATATACCCTGAAATGTGTTGTGGGGGATATTGAGCACTGAGGCATTCTAGGCTGCTACTTTGTGCCATATGTTCCCTGTGTTTGAAAAGGAAGACTTGGGTCTTCATTCTTGGAGTTAAGTCAAATATTATTTTATTTTCCTAGCATCTAAATCCCTGTTTCCACCTTCTCTAAATATAATGGTAAATTCAGGTATATACCTGTCTGGTAAATTCATTTAATAATAAACCATATAACAAAAGAAGGAAAGTAATGTAAAGTTGTAAGGCATCTTTATCCGACAGCATGGAAACATGCAATCAAAGCACTTATCAGCAGTATTATAAAATGCAAAGCAGAATACAAAATAAACTACAAATCTTTCTTCAGCTATGGAAGGAAATTAAGGAGCAATTTTCAACAATGCACAACTAGGACTTCATCAGAATCAATTAAAGTTAAAAAAAAAAAACAAGCCAATAAATACTTTTAATAATTAACCCCAAAATTGATCACCTTATCATCTTTTAGGGAGCAGCCACTTCCTTTGTGTACAAAACTGGCGCCAATATTAAACAAAGACTTGAAATGTTTGAGTATAGTATTGTGACACACAAGAAAGGTACATCAAAATGTGGTCAGTATTCATTTATACTAGAAGATAGTCTAATTCTGAACAATGGCGTTTCTTCAAGAGTTTATTTTATTAAGGGGAATTGTAATTCTAAAGGATTCATCTATCTATTTAACTAAATGTACGGGGTGCCCTGCTTTTTATGTGGGCAAAACTGAAAGACCCTTAAGGAAATGCATTTATGCACATTCTTATCAGATTAAGCATAACACTAAATGCTTTAGCCTGACATCTTAGTTCAAGCCCTAGTTGTGATACTTTTACATTTGCTATTCTTGAGCAAGTTAGAATTGGCCCTAGGGGTGGTGATTTTAAGTCCCTATTAGAAGATAAAGAAGTTAAATGGCAATTAAGACTACATGCTAGCCATTTCCCTGGCATTATGGAAATATTTCTCTTCAACTTATTTTAAACTTTAAGTCGAATTATGTTTGATTGTATACTTAATTACTTGTTAGCCAACATATTTTTTATTGTAATTATTCTTATTTGCATATTTACTTGGATGGTAGTTTTTAAGTCATGGTGCCTTTAAAATTTTAAATTATATCTTTAATTGGATAATTATTTTAAGTATTTATTGGCTTGTTTTTTTAACTTTAATTGATTCTGATGAAGTCCTAGTTGTTTTTAGGACAAAAGCACTTCATTAGTATGGTTTTAACGTTATAATAAAGAGTGTCGAACAAAGTCTGTGTAGCTTGACTGCTGCAATACTATTTTATCGTTATTTTCTTATAATCACCTTGGAACAAGTATTAAAATCCCTGTAAAATAAATATTCCATGGAATCAGATAACATATTGGACTGAAATCTCATCATGACCAACTCTGTACTACCTAAACCTCTATTAAATATTTTTAACCTCAGCCTATTCATGGAGTTTGTCCCTGATGCCAAGAAAACAGCCATTTTGACTCTGAGGGTTCAGGTAACTATAGGACCATCTAAACTTCCTTGAAAGGTTACAGAGGCTGTTGACAGTTGTCACTCCATGCACACTGCTTATCTTGAGCTGAACAGATCACAAGTAGTGAAAGTTGCTAGCACTCCAAATGAATGTAAAATTGTTACAGGTATGTTACCACAGGGCTCAGTGCTAGGCTTTCTCCTGTTTGTCCTTCAGCTATTCCAATAGATTATCATAATTCTCCTTATACTCGTACTAGTTTGTCTGCCTTGCCAATTAGTATGCAGGAAGTGCTAGGTCATTTTCATTGTATCGACCATTCAGTATTATATGCATAGTACACCTATATATATATATATATATATATATATATATATATATATATATATATATATATATATATATATACACACATATATATATATATATATATATATATATATGTACATATATATATATATATATATATATATATATATATATATATATATATATAAATATATATATATATATATATATATATATATATATATATATATATATATACACACACACACACACACACACACACACACACACACACACACACACACACGATATAATTTCATTTATTTGTTAAATTATTTGCTAATTATTGTTATACCTAATTTCTTTACTGACTTGCTTTGTACATTGTTGATTAATACGTGTTCAATTTGTTTAATACTGTCTATTTGTATGTATGGATCTTTTCTCCCAGGGCCTCCACTTAAAATGGGTGTCATACCCAGTCAAACATTACCCGGTAAACAAACAAAATAAATAATAAAATAAATACATATATATTGTTTTAATGTACTTTGCTGCTTAGAAATATTATTTTTAATGTAGACGGCTGTGTTTTAATGGAGTGTCACAAGACTTAACTGTACTTTTCCTGTCAGTTTAAAAGTTGTTTAAAGTAGTTGAAATCCATTTTTTCTGTAGATAAATTGTGTTTATTTTACTTTCTTTGGCTGACAAAGTGTATTAAACTGCTTTTTATTGTGATTTTCTAAGAAAAAAGTGACTTTCAACAGCTTTAAAACTTTACCAGCTTATGCTGCTTGTTTTCCCCAGAAAAGAGGCATAATTTTCAAGTTGACTATGGGACAAACTGCCAGTCTCAAGGTTGGTCCTTCTTCCATCCACAAAATCAAAATGTTAAGCAAGCAGCCTTTGCCACTAAAGCAAGCTTAGCGATTTGCCTAAGCTGTAGGTGGGTGACTCTGCTGTGGCCAAAGCTGGTTTCTCAGACCACTCATCTTTTACCCTGGCTTCGTCTGGCATAGCACATACAGCCAACAATGGATCAGGGGTTAACCACTTCCTCTGTGGTTGTTGGGGTGCCCTCAGTAGGCAAAGGGGAACCACTCTTGCCAGTCCTGAGACAGGGACTAGGGAAAGCTTTCCTGTACAGGCATAATGCTGTGCCCATCCTTGGGGAAGATGCTACTGCCATTAACACTGTTGGCCTATTTTTTATGGTTAAAAAGAAACAGAATGCTAAACATGTATCTACTTCCTCTCAAATTTCTTGAGACAGTAGTAGTTTGCTAGATTTGACTCAGGGTTTAATTCATGCTATTGATCTTTCTTATAAGGTGATTTCTGATAAAAGAAAGAAGGATGTCTCTTTTCCAGAAGAGATTCAAGATTCTGGATCTGAACAGGGACAGATGCAAAGTATTTTCTCCTGAGATTTCTGTTTGAGACTCTGAGGAAAGTATAGTATCTGATTCTCCTTGTGGAGGTTCTCTTTCTTTGAAACTATTTGGAGAATGTGCCATTGATTTCATTTGGGAGAACACTGAGGTTTCTGAATCCCTCAGAAAATACTATGAGCTATTACAGATGGAATTTCCAGAGCTTTCCCCCATTCCTCCAGTGTTGTCAGCTTTGGAGGATGCTTGTGTATGTCACTGCCTGCAATTTTCCTGATATTCAACCTGATGCCCCCTAAAACGCAGACAGATTGTATAAAGTTCCTCAATCTTTTACGTATTTACACATTCATCCTAAACCTGACTTAACGGCTATAGCTTTAGTTAATCCTACTCCTGCTTAACATTTACTTAGTTCCAATCCTGCACTTTCTGACAAGGACAGTAAACTAACAGATAAGTATGGAGAAAAAGTGTATGCTTCTTCAACTTAGATTTTCAGAATTTTGGTTTGTCAGGCTCCTGTGTTAAAGTTTATTCTAACTAATTTTGAAAGTATGCTGAATGTTTTCTTTGCAGTTTCTTCTTGTGTGGAAAAATATGCTTTAAACTGTTTAATTTCTTCCATTGTACAGGTCATAAATCATTGTTTAAAGTGTGTGTATGTCTCTGTTGATACTGTTTCCAGAGCTACGGTTACTGGTACTGTTTGAGAAGGTTTGTCTGGCTGCATTTTCAGAATCTTCCAGATGATGGAAAAAATGACATTTTAAATTCTCCTTTAGATAGAGATTTAGCTTTTGATCCCTCTGCTGCAGAGGTTATCAAAAACCATAATAAGAGTGGAAAACTGATACGGGGAATCTCTAACATTTTTCAGCTCTCTTTTTCCAAATTCTCTAAGGGACTCCCTAACCCCCTTATCCAGTTTTGTCAAGAAACAGTACAAGCAGTCCCAGCAAAATGTGAAAAAAAATACTGCCCCCCCCCCCAAAAAAACAGGAACAATCCAGACAGAATGACTTTTTAAGGGGACCTTGCCCCCCCCCTCCCACCCACACACACACATACATACTGGCAGTCCTTTTTCCTTTCGGGAAAATCTCAATGTCCATTTCTCACTTTGGAAATACTTTCAGGCAAATGGGTTTTGAAGATTATTCATCAAAGTTACAAATGGCAGTGGGAGGAAATTCCTCCTTTCCAAGGAGTGATTCATCATAAACCAAACCATACTCTTCTATTTCTATTGTCCTTCAACGTATGTTGTTGCAAGGAGTGATCAAGCCGGTTTCCTCCAGTTTGAGCAAGGATGTTTTTGATGAGAAAGAAAGAAAAAGAAAGAAAGAAAATGCTTGGATGCCACTTCTGAATCTTTCTTTTGTAAGACAATTTGTGATAGTGCCCAAACTGAAAATACTGTCACTTCAAAACCTTTCCACTTCCTCATTTGTTTCCTGGTTAACACTATAGTCAAA